>NW_006371755.1:0-960 GCF_000327345.1 Myotis davidii
CTAAATTATCTATATTTCTTACTGGAAAGGCAATTATTTCCCTGCCTTCATATGTTAACTTAAAATCACTTATAAATGGAAATATAGATCCAGTAGAAAAGACTTTTCACATGCAATCCTCTACAATGCACTCTGCTTCATCAATTTTTTTCAGTATTTCACATCGGATATGTACATTTCCTATATATACAACCACACATGTTCAACAGACATCACTGAGCTGTCCTCTTACTGCACAAATTTTTATTTACTTATACAATTATATCTCAAGATAGATGCTTTTCTCCTCTAAGCAGTCAACAGTTAGCTTGAAGAGTTTAAGTTTTTCAGAATTTTAGCAACTTAATATCTTGATTTATCTTGAATGGATGATAAGATGAGGAGTCCACAAAAAAATGCAGCTATACATGCTAACCTTTTCAACAGAGATGAGTTATCTTTAGGAATAATGATCTGTGCAAGATCATTAGTGATCTGAGAAATTTCATGTGCCACACAAACGAATATGAAAGTGCTGACAATGATGTTGAGCATGGGGTTTCCAGGTATGAGTACTAAGATGCCCCTTGTGTCTGCTGCCAGCCATATGTGATATTGGCAAGTAAATAGCTAGGAAGAAAAATATTTCAAGTTAGATATGTACAGAAGGTCCATGAATATAAAAGTCTGCCCTAATTTAAACATCTGATAGCATAATTATATTAGCAGACTTTTCCAAAACCTTTTAATTCTGTTTCACTGCTGGTTCTGAAAAGCTTACTGCAGAGTCCCCTCTCCAGAACCCCTACTTGCGGAAGCACTGATTCAAAGTCCTCAAGAAACAAACCACAGAGACCCTCAACTTTATAAAATTCTTTGTATGAGACCTGTCTTTACAAGACAGTTGACAGATATCTGGACTTCCGTATTCAGACCTCAAGTAAAGAATGACTCAGTGTGTGTGTGTGTGTGTGTGTGTGT
>NW_006371756.1:0-960 GCF_000327345.1 Myotis davidii
CAGCACCAACCCCAAGTGTGGACCCTGCCCACAGCCAGTGACCACGTGCTTGGAAGATAGGTGACAGATAACATATGGGTTTGCAGAGGTCAGGGGACCTCCAAGAAAAGATGTGGGTATGATTTGTTCAAAAGCATATCAATCAGCCTGTTTTCTCCCTCCCTCTCTTACATATGCCATGTGACATATTGTTTTCTAACAATAAAGACAAATTATGCTGATAACAAGGTCAAGGTACATCATATATTATGTTATATCTCAATTTGGCTTTATAAGAACATGTAGATATTGGGTCAATAATAATGTAAATTAAATTATATATTAGTATGTGATATATATTCATTAAATATCCCAGTAGGCCAATATAAAAAATGAAGTATTTATTAATGGACTGAGGTCAAAGGTAGGTGCTTTGGAGGACCTATTTCGCTATTATGAACAAAATGTTGACTATAAATAATAACACGAAAAATGGAAACTCTTGTATTGACTTTTCTAGCACTTCAAAGCTAACTTTTACTTGCACGTACCCAAAATGTCGTGCTGTGGCTCAGAAAATCTGTCCACCAGATCTCACAGCCACTTGTTCTCATGCCAGAGGAGCTGTGTGATCATATATGTAAAGGCAGGAAACTCCAGGATGCCAGTGACCCATAAATGGCCAGTTAACTAGGAGCAAAATTTCAATAAAAACCTTACATGAAATGAGTCTCATCGTTATCATAAAATGGGTTTGAAACAATCAAGAAGTGGTATGAAGTCCATGGCTCTACAACAAGGCGAACTTCAAGAGGCAGCAGGTGAGGCACCGAAGGCAGACACAGCATGTTTATGCAGCCCACGTCTTACAGTCACAGCCGTTCTGTATACATGTTCCTGAGTGTTCTCCACTCTAGCGCTGAGTCTCAGACAGCAATATTTCACCGCGCCACAGCTTTTAAATCAATCATTACTATTTTT
>NW_006371757.1:0-960 GCF_000327345.1 Myotis davidii
GGACTAGAGGAAGGTACTCCTCCTCCCATCCCACATGTGAGAAGTGTCCCCTGGTCATGAAGTCATAGAGGCCTGAACACACACGCTGGAAGTGAGCTGCAGTGCTGATCCTCAGGGGAGACAGGGAAATTGGTCCACATCCCACAGTAACTGACCCTGCGCAGGGAAAACACAATCTGTTCTCAGGATTGTGTGCCTTTTCCATTCAGGTGTTTCTAAGCTCTGCTATTAGATCATTATAATTTACAGAATCTCTCTACATAGGTGAATGGGTTGAAAGATCAGATGGTTTCATCAATGTAGTCTTTCTGTCAATGCAGTCTACCCAGACAATGAGAAACTTTGTTACAGGAAATCTATTCCTCAACTAGAGTCTCCCCCCTTAGAGAACTAGTCTCAGCTGAATAGACCTTTCTTTCCTGTCAGGTACATGATGCGTTATCTACAAGGATATCAACATAACCATATTTTGGACTAGAGGGCTTTTTACTTTTAAGAAGTGAGGAATGGGAGAAAATCGAGTTTACTGTGGCATCTGGCTTAGAGGCCCTGATTCAATCTCTCCCAACAATTCAACAAAATACCTGTAAAGACACAGAAAAAAATACAAACATTCCATTACCCAAATTGGAACTAAATAACCTATTTTCAGCATCTAGGACCAATGTCTATTAAGTGCAAGAAGGCAAAATGGTATTAAAAACACAATCCATGATTCCTTGGGCTATGACCACCAGAAACAGAGCTCGCTTGCCCCTCTCACCGGAAGAGTGGATAGCGGTAGGAAAGAAGCCCTGGCTCAGAAATGCAAGCTATGTGTTGGTCGGATCACCCAGGCTATCTCCCTATGGGGGTGGTGCTCTTTGAGGACTGCTGCCATCCTCTGTCCACTTAGCGACAATGATTGATTGTATAACCTTAAAGGATATAAATAGGTTGCAACGGCGATCAAAAGGTGCC
>NW_006371758.1:0-960 GCF_000327345.1 Myotis davidii
AAAAAATGGAAATAATGATGCAACCTATTTGCCAAATAATTTGGAGAGACATCAAATAGGCTGAAATTAAAATATAAGTACTGTAATAAAAGTAAAGCACACATGAACTTAGTGGTTAAATATATAATCCCTGGTATCAGATTGTTTTAGTTACTAAATTATTTTTAATTGAAATATCACTCACATAGAAAAATGCACAGTCTTAAAAGCAGAAATAGGTTAATAAATATCTTCTACATATCCAGAAGAAAAATACAGAGAGCTCATTAGATAAATGAGGGGAAAGATTTAAACAAACATTTCAAAAATAATGGATGTATTTAACCTCATTAGTTATTAGTGACATACATATTAAAATGACAAATTGATAAAACTACACAGGCACCAGCATAGCTAAACTAAAAGGGAATATACACCATCAACATTAGCAAAGTTGCAGAGAAATTAGAACTGGCCACCATTGCTGATGAGGGTGTCCTTGGTTAAAACTACCATGAAAAGCTGTTTAATAGAGTTTGCTAAAGCTGGTCCTATGCACCCCATGAGCCATCAGTTTAACTCCTAGGAAGTACATACATTTTTGCACTCCCCCCAAAACACATAAAATAATATTTATAGCAGTAGAAATATTTTAATCCTCAGTGCATCAAAAATGTCCATCAACTGTACAATGCAGTGTGATATACCCATAGAGTGTTATATTATGTAGCAATGGGCAAACTTTTGCTAATTACAAAAACAGAGAAGCATTTCAAATAAGTAAAATTAAACCTGAGGAAAGAAGCCAGGTATAAATTATTGCTCACTGTATGGTAACAATCCGTGTAAAGTTCAAAAACAGGCAAAATGAGTTGACGGTGATAGAAGTCCAGGTCCTGCTTACCTTTGGGCAGGGGAAGGAAAGGCCTGGGAGAGGGTATGAGAGATTTTGCTGGGTTGCTGTTTATGTTCAGTTTTTTT
>NW_006371759.1:0-960 GCF_000327345.1 Myotis davidii
CTGCATAATCCACCTGGCCTCCAGGTGCACAGAATAGGTGTGGGATGTTTCTCCTTCACTGTCAGTGGTACCAGGAACGCTCTCACTTACAGAAACCACTGAAGCAAGGTTAAGCAGTGCCAACCCGAGCCATGTCAGGACCTTGCTCATGTCCAGAACTTGGCCAGAGAAGCTGGATGATGGCCCTGATGTGGAATGCACTCAGATACTACGTAATTAAATGGTTCAACAGAAATGTTCTCTTTGTCAACCACTTACCCCAGATCTTCCCTGAAGAAAATATAAGGCCCTGCAGTGACAGGAAGGGAAGCAAAGCAGCCCGGTAGACGGTGAGGGCCTGTGAGCTAAGTTGTGATGGGGGTTGGAAGTATTTTCTCTGGCCCTCTGAGAGTAATCTCATTTAGCTCTATATTCTGGTGAGAATGGAAAATACCGAGTCTGAAACCTCTGTGACTGCAATTGACACTGTGTGGTTCTCAAAAATACCTACAATGTTTTTCCAGAGTGTGAGGGAATCTCAGGAAATGTGATTAAAATGTGTTTTGATTTGTTTTGTGTTAGTCTCCCAGCATTACCCTAGAAATACTGAGATAACAGAGTGATACCAACAACAATGCCAGGACTTGTTCTTGCTGCATTTACTCTATTATCTTAGCATTTAAAAATATCAAAACATGGCCTGTTTCAGCCTTGAAACTACCCTGAGATTAGATACCACCTTAAAAGTTTAGGGGTAAAAGAGATGCCTTATTTTAGCGTATTCTGACCACATTCCTCTCCCATGTAAACTCTCCCCAGGAGCCTCGTTGTTTTCTTTGCTACTTCCTTGGTTTCTCGGAAGGTTGGGCACCTTTTCATATAATTATTAGTCATGTGTGGTCTCTGTACAAACTGGGCATGGATCTACTTCCAGCGGTCTCTAATGGGTCGATCTGGATATTTTTGTGTTCCTATATATAG
>NW_006371760.1:0-960 GCF_000327345.1 Myotis davidii
TGTGGTGATTGTGGGGGGTGGGGGCAAGTGGAAGAGGGCATAGAGGGGATAAAGGGTGATGGAAAAATAAAATAATAAAGTAAAGCACACCCCCTAACCCCCGCGAATTGTAAATGTTGGTAATTGCTAAAGGTGGAAAATGTGTAAATGGAGGTTCTTTCTGCTTCCATGCTTGTTTGAAGATTTGCATAATAAAAGTTAAAAAATAGTTTCTGAATGAAGGGACTGGATTAGGGACTTTTGTAAACAAACAAATGAAGTGCCAGCACGTGGGTGCAGTGCCTTTGGTCCTCCTAGCAGTGACTGGTGCCCTGGCTAGTGGCTTGCTTCCTAATCCTCAGCTGGGCAAGGGGAGGAGGGGACTGCTTAAAGCAAAGGGTCAAGCTGTGAGTTTATTGAGCAGCTAGGATCCACTCCTTACTCCTGGCACTTTTTATTGAAAATCATATAATCCTTTGGCTTATATTAGACAAATTAGCCCATTAATCAAAATCAATCAAGTATTTTTGAAGGCCTTTACTTTAAAAAAAATTAATCTTGGTTATTTTAAAGTAACATGTAAATTGTTTTAAGAAATCAAGTAGTTCCACACAATTTAAACCAAAAATGTGTATGCCACGGCTTTGTTCTTCTCTACTTGGATTTTCTCATCCCAGAGCTGCAACTTCCAAACTTTCAGTTCTTCCTTATGTTATGTATTTCCACTTGTCAGAATAATCTGTTTATCCCATTTGTCTCTTTTATTTTCCAGTTTTAGATATAACCCTCTGACCTCTACTGAAGAGAGTGAGGATTCAGTTCTTACATCACCTTCCCCACAAACAAATCTGCCTCTCTTTTTATTTTCCCAATAGCTTAATTTCTTGTTAAGTCAATATTCAGTGTTTGCACTATGAGAAACAGGTAAATATTGTTCAAACCCAGCCAAGTAGTGAACTCAGATTCTATTTTCTTTCTTGT
>NW_006371761.1:0-960 GCF_000327345.1 Myotis davidii
AAAAAAAATCCTGTTTTTCCTACAGACCACTATTTGGTTGACTATGCAGGGTTGGGCAAAAGTAGGAGTACAGGAAACAATATTTTCCACATAACTGTAAACCTATTTGGCTCATCCTGTATCTAACAAAGGGATACTGTCTGTAAATGCAGCCCCTGCTATCCCAATGAACATTGGAAAAAGGAGAGCGCCTTTGCCCTTCTGGTTTATGGTACCACCATGTATACAAGCTTTTGGGTGGCTATTTTCAGAAATCTGCCCTTTCCTAACCACATGGTCCCACCTCTCTCACTACCTGTATCCTTAATCTTACTGCCAAGGACACTGGGAGTGAGCTGTGCTCTTGTACCGGACCAGATTAACACGGAGCTGCTGCTGCCTTTGCAGCGGCCCTTTGAAGTATACAATGGAAATGACTTAAAAAAAAGGGCAGTACAATTCCAGAAGAGCTGTGACATATCTGTTAACAAATACTCATTTCTATTATTCCTCTCCAGGAAATACCAATAGAACCCCTTTCCATTCCACATAAAAAAATTAAGTAGGAAACCCAGATAAGAACTTGGGTCCAATGCACAAGCATATATTAGATTTGATTAGGGAAGGGAAAAACTGCAATTCAAATTAGTGAAACTGACAAGATTTTCATCAAGGCTTATCATTCTGATAATCTAGATTTCAAAGGTTACTAACCCAAATGGACAACATAACATAGTTTCTAAAGTGGAAAGTTGCCATCTCCCTAAAATAACTGTTTTGGGAGGACTATTTTATTGTGGTCCCAGCCCTAATCACTAGGGGATGAAGTCCTCAGCTCTGGAACACTTTCTATACTAAAGAACTAACAATCATAGTAAACTTTCATTAAATCGTATTATATAATGTGAAGGGCAAATGATGTTATACTTATTGGGAAAAATCTTTTAACATTGATTTTTTTCAGAGAGGAAGGGAGAGGGA
>NW_006371762.1:0-960 GCF_000327345.1 Myotis davidii
AAGTGCACTGGCTGGGTTCACTAGGAACTCATTGTATAAACCTCAGCCGGATCCACAGACTAAAACCTCAGATCTTCAACTCATTTCTAAACACCTTGTACTCTCTCCCACACCCAACAAGCACTCCATGGAAGTGACTATGAACTGTGTTAACACTCCGGAAACTTCAAGTGAAGAGAATGAGGTCATTGGAGAATTTTCCCAGTTTCCCTCCCTTCCTCCATGACACGTATCTCCCTATTTCCTCCCATGCTCTTGTCTATGTTAGAGGATAAAATGCCCTTCTTTATTGTTCAAGATCATCTTTTTGGCTGTTTTCCTCATACAATTAGGATTTCTTCTCTCCCCTTTGAATTCCACCGATTTTTCTATCTCCTTCCCATATTTACCATGTCTCAGCATTTTTATTCTTTTCTGACCCAGACCGTGCACTTTGGGGATGTCAAGAGGGGGACATGGAGAAAATTGCTCTCCAATTTCATAATAGTGCAATAAATAAATAGTTATGGCCAGTAATACAGGTTGATGGGCCATGCCCTTATTTTCTTCGAAATACAGTATCATTATATTGAAACTTAAATATTTATCTTTCTTTATTGATAGGTTCATTGAGCCTAAGGAATTTCTCTCAATAGGTAGATATGTCTTAGTTACTTCAAAAAATAACTTTTGTGAACACACTGATTTTCTGATTTTTTTCTCGGCCGCAGTTTAAAATCTCCTTGTATTGTTTTACACTTCAAAGCCCAAGAAGCTTTGAATAACTAAATAAACATGCGATAGACCTGTAATTAGGGCTAATTGTAAAGTGGGGGAGTGGAGACCTCTCTGATTGGCAATTAAGAATCTTGGGCATTGAAATTAATTCAGTTTAATTCCCTAATCTAAATATACTGGCTTCATAACAAAATTAACATTTAAAACATTAAAAGACATTTATAAAAATTATGAACAAAACTT
>NW_006371763.1:0-960 GCF_000327345.1 Myotis davidii
CACCCCCAGGGTTTCTGACTCAGTAGGTGGGGGAAGCCCACCCCCAGGGTTCCTGATTCAGTAGGTGGGGGAAGCCCACCCCAGGGTTTCTGATTCAGTAGGTGGGGGAAACCCCAGAATCTGCATTACTAACAAGGTCCCAGGTGATGCTGGGCAGGCTGGTGCAGGGACCACATCATGAGAATTTCTGGTCTAAACACTGACATGATGTGCATGTAGGTGGAGCTCTGTTGTTCACAAATGTACTTTGACACAGACATTTCTTTTCGTCTTCGCATGATTTTGAACAATACTCCACAGTTACAGCAACCTTTTGGAGAGGTGTTGGCTCTAAAAACAGCATTTTAATTGCTTTAAGCTAATTGGATTTTAGGGAATTACACTCTCTAAAGAAGAAGGCATTTAGTTCCTTTAGCTGTTGATTGTTCTGAATGATAAGCACCAGGTGAAGGGAAAAAAGAAAGAAATTAATCTCTTTAAAGAGAATATTATGTTTTATTTTCATTATTAAAAATTATAATTGTGATCAAAATTATGATTTGAAAATGAATGTACTTGTGGCTGTGGTTGTCCTAGCATAACTTTGTTGGCTAATCGCAAAGCCATTCATTGATAGCTTCTCATAAATTACCTGTACGTTATTACCAAAGGTCTCCCACCAAAATACACTTTAAAAGAGCTCAGCATCTTTTCAAAGGGAATGGAAGGAGAAAAGGGATCTGCTTAACTGTAGAAGAGAAGAATATTACCACTAAGCAGACCGTGGGTGACACTATAACAATCGTGAAAAGCATAATCTCTGGAGTGAGACTGACTGAGGCCAAATCCATTTATTACGAATTGGTGACGTTGGACCAATTAATCTCTAGAATCCTCAGTATTCTCATCTGCAAAGTGTATATTCACCTATAGAATCCACATAAGAATTAGTACAGCCCTAGCTGGTTTGGCTCAGTGGAT
>NW_006371764.1:0-960 GCF_000327345.1 Myotis davidii
TTTTGTTTTTAAGATCAAGTGGTTGAGGTGATGAGGCCTTTCCAACATGTTCAAGTCCGGGACTGGGATTGCAACTTTTGAGAGCTGGAAACTCCTGGAGTAGACGTGTGGGGAGTCAGCGGACCTCCCAAGGCCTCATGAAGGCTGGGACCCAGGAAGCATGGATTTTTAAAGCAACACCTGGGTTTGAATTTCACCTAACAATAGATGGCGCATAGGGACTACATGGCTCCAAGATGGCTTACACACGATGACCCGCTTAATCTTGGAAATAAAAGTTCGGGAGGCGACGGTCCTGATTGCAAGCCGAAGTGGAGTCTTCAGGAATTGGAACATACACGATATGCTTTGTATATGTTGCTTTTTCTCCCACAAAGAATCAGAGGTAATTATTGATGCTACGGATGCCTGAGCAGTCTTACCCCTGGTGCCACTCCCTCCCCACTTTACCTTCTGTGAGAAAGGTTTTAAGGATGTGCCCCAGCCTTTTAAACCCTGTTTCTCCAAGTTTGCACACTGTAAACATTCAACAGATAGTTGTAAAACACACACTTAAAGGCCTGTTGTGTGTGTGTGGTGGCAGGGGGAGGGGTTGAAACTTCATCCAAGCATAAAAGACCTGCGGGATGTGTCACTCCTTTTAATTCACGTTAAAGGGTGGTTTTAAACATGGCCATCTCTTGTCCCAAAGTAAGGAGGTAGATCTGGGGCAATTCTGCCTCAGCCCATCACCTTTCTCAAACCCAAAGGCTTTGTTTTTCTCCCTAAACAGAGAGGGAAGGAAAGAGGAATGGATACATTACGTACAAACGAGGGAAGCCTCTTTGCTCTCTCAGTACAATCTGGACTTCACAGAGGAGTAGTGGAAGCCAGTCAGACAGGAGCTCCAAGAAACAGGCTGGGAAAGAAAGGGCCCATAGCTACCTTGTTGTGGCTGTTTTCCACCTTGTTTTAATTATT
>NW_006371765.1:0-960 GCF_000327345.1 Myotis davidii
CAGAAGACAATACCATCACATTTCTGAGAGAAAATGACTTCCAACCTAGAATGCCACCCGGTTAAACAATCCATCACTGTGAGGGCAGAACAAAGACATTTAGGGTTATGTAAGAGCCTCTGACATTCACTCCCACATACCTTTTCTGGAGGAGAAAGTGCTCCTACAAAAGGAGGGAGTAAACCAGGAAAGACATGGTGATGGGATTCAGTTCCAACACAGGACAGGCAAAGGGAATCTCCAGTATGAGGGAGAAGGGGGCTCCCAGAAAGTGTGAAGGCTTAGAGAACAAAGAATTCAGACTGAGGGAAGAAACCATCAAGAGGTCTGTAGGTGAGTGTCACCAATAAAAAAAGAGGACTCCGAGATTGACATTTGTACTTGAATGTGCTGAGAAGAGATTTACTCTCCTGGCTAAGAGTTTGGGGAGGTCAGTTACAGAGAACTAAGCAAACCAAAGATTAGAACAAAAACCAACAAAAAATTCCAAAGAACTCCATGTAATGATTGACTCCTAGAAACCAAAGTTGGAGAAAACAAACAAACCTATAATTATTGTACTTCACTGGCTCAGATCTGAATATTTTAAAGTTATAATAATATAAATAATGACTCTAGATTTAACAAAAAAATGACAGTATTGGTAAACTGGGCGGATGGAGGAGGGGAAATGTAGATGGTGAAGTTCTGAGGTAGAGCTAGTCCTATCATCTATAGTTGAACGTTCATGGGTAATATTGCTAGACAGATGTGAGCAGAGCAAGGCCAGGCACAGAAACTCACAGGGCAGAAAGCCCCGGCTGCCCAGCAAGGGGGGAAACTGGGAAAACAAGGACCTCACCCCCAGGTAACCTATCCTCCCCTAGCACATCATGGCTCATGCGGTTTGGACCCCTGGTCTTTCATATCGATGGTCAGGTGGTTTAGACCCCCTGACCTTTTCCTCCTTAAAGATAACAT
>NW_006371766.1:0-960 GCF_000327345.1 Myotis davidii
AAAAAAAAAAAAAGGAAAAAGGCCACCAACAACCCGTGTGGCCCTGGGTGAGTTTCCACTATTCCTGGCAATGGCTGTATTTCCTGCATCTCTACCATCTGACAGGGAAAGCTCTTTACAATTCATTTAACCTCAAAAATAATCCTGTCATATTAGTTCCAATTTGTAGATGAGGAAACTAAGGTTTAAACATAGGAAGTAGCTTTCTTCGGTCATACATAGTCAGAAAATAGTAGAGCTGGGTTGGGAACCTAGGCTTTTCTGATTCTAGAAATCATTTTCTTTCCATTCAGCTCTGGTCCCTTTTATGAGCTTCCATAAGTCTCAACATTTGTGCTACAACATGGGATTAATTACACATGAAGTACCTCCCATATTTCCCTTTCCTCAGTCTTTGTTGTAGGGAATGAATGAAAATAAGTATTTTCCAGGTACTCCTGATGTGTTATAAACCACCCCCAAATTTAATGGCATAAACAATCGTTTTCTTAGGCTCATGGAACCTGTGGGTCAGGAATTCCGGCAGGGCACAGTGGGAATGGATTGATTCTGTTTCTTGATGTTTGAGGCTAAGTTGGGAAGATTCAAACAGCTGAAGGGGACTCGGCAGCTAGGAAATGGAATTATCTGGAGGTTCTGGGATGACTCAGATGTTGGACTCACCTGGGGCAGGCAACACACCTGCATGGAGCCCTTCCACAGGCTTCAGATCCTCACAGCATGGCTGTCTCAGGGTGGTTGGACATCCAGGCTCCCGGCTCCCAAAATGAGCATCCCACGTCAGGGCAGAGGCTGCATCACCTTTATGATCTAGGCTGGGAAGTCACATAGCATGACTTCTGCTGAATTGTACGAGTAGAGGCAGTCACAAGACTGCTCAGATTCCAGGAGAAGAGAGAGCGAGAGAGAGACCCCATCCCTCAATGGGAGAAATGTCACTCAATTTTATGGCTTTTTTTT
>NW_006371767.1:0-960 GCF_000327345.1 Myotis davidii
AAGTGAAGAGCTTAGTGCAGGCCCACCACCTAGTCCACACTCCATACTCCACACATGGTCATTAATGTCACTGGTAGTTAGTATCATTCATTTTATCATCTGTATTACAGCCCAGGGGATATTCAATTCGTTGCAGCTGCAATTCACATCAGGTAATGTTCTATGTCTTGAGGTTTTATACATGTTCTATATATGGTGTTCTGAGTATCTAAAACATTTCACAATTTAAAAACTTTAATGTATGAATAAGATTCCCCAGCATTTGTCACGTTTGCCCTTTATTGCAGCCAACTACCGCTTTCCTGGTCACCTTCCCGCCCACATTTGGCTGACTATGTGCTCTCTAGCATCGCTCCTGGTGATTTCAGTTTCCAAATGGATGAACATCTAACATCCCAGCCTCCCAGTTCCTGACATCCTCACCTCCAAAGAGCTTGTTCTTTAAAGACACCCATGCTTCACAGTCCTACTATGCACCACCTCCGAAATCTCATTTTCAAACTCCTCACTTCTCTAACTAGCACCTCCTATCTTTCCTGCTCTCTTCTTCTACACACCCTCACTAATCCTGAAACCACACCAAGACCTCCCTGACCACTTTCACCAGGGTGCAGGGGAACTAGAACTCTGACACACCCATGAGGGAAATGTACACACATTGTCATATATTTGCAAACACTTCGGAAAAAGTGTGGCAGTTCCTTAAAAAGTTAAACATTCATGATCCAGCCATTTCATTCCGAGGTATTTACACAAGAAAATAAAAAGCATATGTCCATATAAAGGCATATACATAAATATCCATTGCAGCTTTATTTATCATTGCCACAACTTGGAAACAACCCAAATGTCCATCAACCCATAAATCGACAAATTGTAGCATATCCATGCCATGGAATACAATCCAGTAATAACAGGAACAAAATGCCGATATACTAACACATGAATGGATCAAAATAA
>NW_006371768.1:0-960 GCF_000327345.1 Myotis davidii
CACTGACCACCACGGGGCAGATGCTCAATGCATTTTGAGGAATATTTTTAAAAATTATAAGAGGGTGCTGAAAAATATTGGCTGAAGGAATGCATGTTCCCCAAATCTAAACCCTATCCTTCCACAATATCGATAACCTTACAATAATCAACTTAAACATGCCAACTTTAAAGTGAGTATACATTATGTCTTTACTTTTGATATGTGATATTTGCCATATTTGTAATGGTCATTTACAAATGACAACTTCTGATAAAGGTTAGCATCTAAGTCCAGTATCAAGTTTTGACCAAATATTGACATATAACAACTCTCTAAAACCTTCCTATGATGTTAATTACCAAACAACATAATATCCCAAACACTTCTGGAGGATCTAAGTGACACTAAACACTGTTTTGATAACATAAAAAGTACAGTCTAGAAACCAAGGTCACCGCTTACCCTGCCTGGCTGCTTCTTAATGGCCTGATGGTAAACTCTGAATCAGTCATGTTGAGATGACCTCAAAGTTCCCATTGTTCAAGTTCTAACCTTAATACTTAGCACTGCAAGAGAAAACCATTTGAGCTGAGGTTCTTAGCCTAATTTTTGGTGCAGTAATTGTTGGCAATACCATTATGCCTTAAAAATATGCACACACAGTAAAAGTGTTTACAATATGGGAAAAGCCTTCTATATAGAAACCAACGAGAAAAATTATCAATGAGTGAGTTATAAATTTCTAAAATGCACATGCCTACTAAAAGCTTTGTCAATTGTCAACTGCTAGTGCATTCCAAAGTTTAATTACCTTCTTACTCACGAATTGTTTAAATGTTGAAATAAAAAAATTAAACTTAATTGCAGATACTGTAATTAGAAACTAATTGTAATTTAGAACTTCACCTTTCTCTGGACAATTACACTGGTTAATGATTCTGAGATACAGTTTACGTGTGTGTGTGTGTGTGTGTGTGT
>NW_006371769.1:0-961 GCF_000327345.1 Myotis davidii
CCTCTCTGAGATCAATAAAAACATATTAAAAAACAAAAACAAAACCCTTGGTCCTTTGGAGCCCACATGGTCAGCAGCAGGCCCCGGCTGGCCAGTCCATGCATCATGCCTGCCTGTGCTCAGCATCCTCCGCCAGGTGATCCCGTGGGCCGCTCCGGCCCTGCCCCCGGAGGGCAGTGCTGCCTGCCGGCGCAGGACCTGAGCGTCTGCCTTCGTGCCAGTTCTCGGGAACCAACGCTCCCGGCCCAGACACGCACCAGGTCCAAGCCCCTCTGTCTCCCGAGAGCTCGCCTTGAAGAAGCAGGGTTTTTGCTTACGTTGTTATTTATGAAGTTTTCCTTTTGTTCCTGAGAGAACAACTGAGCATCATCAAAAAGCTCAAGGCGACAAGCTTAGGGTGACAACTGCCGTTTCCTGGCCTCCGGGGCTTTGCGAGGAACCGCCAGACGGAGGATGAGCCACCAGAGAGGAGCTGGGAGTCGGGGGGCCGGACCCTCACCTCTCCCACTGGTTCCTCTCACGGTCCGATTTGACAAGCTGTCTCCCCATCTGGGGACCCCACGGGAGCCCGCCCTGCACCTCCCACACGGCCTCGCTGAGCCCTCACAACAGTTCTAGGACCCACGTGATGTTTTCCCCCATTTCGAGATTGAAAATGGGAATTCGGGGAGGTCACCGAACTTGCGGTTGTTCGGGTGATCAAAGGCCCTGGATTGGAACCCGGAGCCGTCCGCCTCCAAACCCACGCTCTTTTCTCCCGGCCGTCAAACATCTCAGGGTCCAGGTCCATCCGCAGTCTCCCCAGCCCAGCTCCCCTGGCAGGCCCTGTGAGGGTTGTGAGACGGTGCATGTTAGCAAACATGTTTCCTTGGGCCTGGCGGGGGAGGAGGGGTCTTTCTGCTCTTAAAGTGTGACTGAGCCTCGTCTCTGACTGCCCCCTGGGGAGCCTCGCGTCAGGGAG
>NW_006371770.1:0-961 GCF_000327345.1 Myotis davidii
AACACTTATAGAGCACCCTTTGCATTTCTGGCATTACCATAAGGGGTGGTGATACCAGAGAAAGCAAGAGAGCAAGGCCCCTTGTGGGTTTTTAAAAATGGCTGCAAACTTCTTAGACTTTCCTCACATTGAGAGGTGGGTGTACATTCCCTCACTTTGAATCAGCATGGGTTTGTAACTACTTTGACTACTAGAGTACAATTGATGTTCTGTGACCTCTGAGGCCAAATCACAAAAGGTGATACAGCTTTCACCCTGCTCATGAGAACACTGACTTTTGGGGTCCTGAGTTTCCATGTAAGAAATCCAACTATCCAAAGTCACCAAGATGTTGGGGAAGCTATGTCATATGTAGGGGCCATCTCTGTATGTTCTGGCTGACAGCTGAGCTGGGCTCCCAGTGGACAGCTAGCATCAACTGCCAGACATGAGAGTGAGCCTTCTTGGACATCCAGCCTAGTCAAGCCTTCAAATGTCTGTAGTCCTTCAGGTGGGATCTGTTCACCTGAGTCCTGCCCCAAATTACTGTCATACAAAATCATGAGCAAAACAGAATGAATGTTATTTTTTACTGATCGATTTTAGGTGAATTTGCTATGTAGCAGGAGTAATATTTTGTTACCCGAAAGTAGGCATTACCACGACCATTGAGCTGCAATGTAGCTATCAGTGAAGGCTTGAAGGAGGGTATGAGAAATGTTATTGGGGGCTAGAAGATAGAATAAGATGTTGGATATATAGTGGTGGAAAGTTTGGGAAAATCATCACCTACAGAAAATAGAAATGTCTCTATGAATGAATTGATCTGGCTAAGGATATTTCTAGGCTAATTTCTTTTAGCTGCATGTCATAAAATGAAGATAAAAAGATATGAGCTAAAGAAGAAATTAGAGAATGTAATCTAGTGTACAGTTACTAGGTGAGCAGCCTCTACTGACATCCCACTTCCAAGCAGAATGTA
>NW_006371771.1:0-961 GCF_000327345.1 Myotis davidii
AAAAAAAAAATTGAACCTTGCTGGTTCTTGCACAGGAATCTTAGCAAAGCAACCAAGTTTAAGATAGCGAGCTGACCTGTTTCACCGATTCCTGCTTCGACAGCACAGGGCAAGCCAGAGACACAATCGGTAGAGGATCTACATGTCTCAACAGAGGACCATGGCATACTCACAGGGTGAACGGGGTGATCGCTACAGTTACCTGTGTGCTTACTGGATAAAGTGTCCTTGGGATGCGTTCGTGACCACAAACCAGAAAATAATTGTAAGCAGTGCAAGTAAAAACTAGAAATGCGGTTATCAGAGAACTGTTAAAGAGTCCCCCAGTTTGAAAATGAAAAAGAGGAGTCATCTTGCCCTAATAATCGATGACACCTCTGAGGAAGGGAAAGGAAACATATTTCCAGGGAACGCTTCATTCCAGGCTCACTTTGTTGGGGCAGAAAGTGATCTGTGAGGGCCTTGACAGAAACACTGAGCCCTTGCTTCTGTATCACTGTGTGTGAACTCTGTTTTACTCTAGCTATAAAGCGAAAGGGCAGAATGCATTAGGTTACAGCTTCACACTATTCTGTGGAAGATGAATGCATCCATGTTCATTGCATGTTTGAATTCCAGTGAAAAGGACAATGCAGTGAGAGCTGACATTTTACAGGTGCTCTGTGCCGGATCCTGTTTCAAACACCTCATAGGTAGAGTGATCCACTCTTCCTGGCTTGTCCCGGACTTTCCCACTTTCAGCATGAAAGTCCCACATCCTGGCGATGCCTCTATTCTGGGCAAACTAGGACTTGGCTTAGAAGAACTACTCAACATTTGTTAGTCGGTTTTTGGAAACTGCTACTTTAAGGGAAAGGACATGTAAAATGAAACCAATGTTGTCATAAGCCAGTCATTTTCAACCCGTGTGCCATGGAACACTGGTGTGTGCAAGAATTTTGAAAACATGCAATACCTGACT
>NW_006371772.1:0-961 GCF_000327345.1 Myotis davidii
ACTGGTTTATTTCACTTAGCACAATACTCTCCATCTGTATATTACAAATCAGTTATTCTTACCTGCATGTGAGTATTAAATTATTTATATCCAATCAATAAACATTATTGATTTTTGTGGAATATCATTGCAGTCTTTAAAAACTGTGTATGTTCCTTCTTAGTTTTGGATTAATCTATATGTAGATGATATGTGTGCATGTATGCATGCACACACATTCTAACATGCATGCATTCATGTGCACTGTGGTATAAACTGTTCAACTATAGTAAACTTTGTGCCAATTGGAATTCATCTTGGTAAATTTCTCAACTTCTATGACAACAGCATATTTTTACTGTTAGTTATCAGTTGTATTCTATGTAACAAACTGATCAAAATTTACTGAATCACTAATTGTCATTGGGCAATTTGTTTTCCGCTTAAGTGGGGATTCCTTTCCAGCTAGTTTGATGGATTGGATAGGGTTGCCTGTTGACATTGAAGACTAGTGCCTCTCTACACAAGGTCTGTCATCCCTCAGCTGACTAGTCTGGGCTTTTTCACATAGATGTCACAGAGTTCCAACTGGACAGTTGCAAGGCTTCTTAATATGCAGGCTCAGATCTGACACAATTATTTACAGCAAATTATATCAAGTTATAAGACTTTGAGATTCAAGGAATGCAACTGACAGGATTTCCTTCTTTCTTGTGGCCATTTATATTACATTATATGTATATACCTCATCTTCTTTCTATTCAACACTTCTAATGTTGCCATTACCTTTGGATATATAACCCAAAGTGGGATTGCTGGGACATATGATAGTTCTATTCTAATTTTTAAAAAACCTCCATATTGTTTTCAATAGTGTTGTTCCAATTTACATTCCTCCTAAAGGTGCACAGAGTTTTCTTTTCTCCACATCCTATTAACGCTTATTTTTTTTTCTAACCCTTCTTTTTTCATATACTATTTC
>NW_006371773.1:0-961 GCF_000327345.1 Myotis davidii
GGGAACTGGCTAAGGCACAGCGCCTTCCTCTGTGTGAAGGCTGGGGGTCTTGGAGGGACAGTGGGGGAGGGGAGGTGGGGAGCGAGGTCAGCTGCTGGCCTGCTGAAGTCACTTAGGTTTTAGGTTTGGACCCAGTTCTACTACTGTCAGGGTGGTGCTGAGAAAATTATTTCATGTCTTCGAATCTGAAAAAAGAGTTACCTAGATTAATTTGATAGGGTAGAAATGGCATGAACTTAAGAGGCAAATCACTCTGTCATTGATGAACTTCATGACCTGGGGCAAGTTACTTCACAGCGTGTCCATTTTGACATCCATAAGACAAGGATAATAATACTTCTTACAAAGTTTGGAAGAATTAAGGGTAATGATATATACAAGGCAGCAATACATGGGCAAGAAGGAACTCAGTAAGTTCCAGTTTCATTCATTGATTGGTTCATTCACTGGCTATTCATTCAACAAATATTTATGGACGCTTCCAATGTGTCAAGCTTGTAAGTGCTGGGGATATAGTGATTTGTATGATGGTAATGTCCTTCCCTGGGCTACTCACATTTTCTCTCTCTACTAGAGAATTAGAGTCATGGGACTCTGGGGGCAGACCTGGGGCTCATCTCTGCGAGCACTATCCCGCAAGTTCCTGAGGACAGAGACCAGCTCTACCTCTGCTTCCTCTATGCACACAGTAGGTGCTCAACGGAAGTCTGGGGGTAAATGAAGTTGCATAATCTATAAAGCACTGCAGGGGCCGTCTCCACAACTGGACATTCTGTGCTGTGTGTTAAGTGCTTCTTCAGACTTGGTCACCTCTTCATGTTCCAAATGTTTGCTTCTTACCCTTTTCCGCGGTGCTCATCCCACCTCTCCTTCCTGTCTGTACCCCTCTGTCTCCCTTACCTCTGTACTGCAGTCAAACCAGTGTTTCAATCTAATTCTTCAATTGAGTTTTAAGAGCATG
>NW_006371774.1:0-961 GCF_000327345.1 Myotis davidii
CTTAAGACATATGCACCCTTATTCACTCTAACACTACTCATCCTTCCAGGTTGTTCAGAGGTGTTCATGTAGCCCTACCTCAGCCTGGAGCACAATATATTTTCTCTTACTTTGTGAAACCATCTCCATTAGTTTCTATAAACTGTCTTTAAAGAAACTTAGCATCCTTTTTCTATGCCTTCTGACATTTTTCAGTCACAGCACAATTCTGTTCTGATAACCACACAAATTTTTGTCTAAAATGAAACTTATGAAAAAACCTGACTCTAAGGACTAAATTTATTTAGGGGATTGTGGATAAACAGCAATGCTATGGTGGCAGAGAACTATCCTCAGCCTAACATTGCAAAATTTTATGTCTGAAATGTAGGAATAATTGTTTCAGTGGAACATCCCATTGGAAGTTTTGACTCAGTGAAATGAAAAGAAATTAAAATTCAAAAAGCCTTGACTTTGTGTTCCTTAGTTGCCTCTGTAAGGTCTAGTCAATGTGAAAGTGACACCCGAAACTTTATAATAGGTACTGTATATGGAAACTACCAGATCAATAGTCTGGCTGGCAAAGAAAAGCAAGACTGAAACTGTAGCAGATGATGTCTGGAAAAGAGCCCCTGGGACAAGATCACTGGGAATAGTAGAAGTCAAGTGCCCTGCAGTTTCCCTTGAGTGGCAGTTCTTCATGCCAAGCAGAAACAGGATCACTATTCAGGCTATAGATGTTGGAGAGGTGAGAGCAGAACAATTTTTAACTCTCACTGAAAGGACTAAATCTATAGAATGTTTTATAATGCAAGAACTACAAAACAAAGGCAAATTTTAAATAGGTACAAGATATTAACGTGAGATCAAGCAACGGTAATAGTATAGTCAAGTTGAGAACAAGCTATTACTTTATTAACCCACCCTTAAAAATATCCAAGAAGATTTATTTGTTTGTTTTTATTTAAATTCTTTATTGTTT
>NW_006371775.1:0-961 GCF_000327345.1 Myotis davidii
GCCTGCCTCGGCACACACACCTCTGAGCAGCTCCGGGAAAGAGCACCTGGCATGGTGAAGGCACCCTCGTCCTCCCCAGATACACATAAGAGTGTGTGCCACACTGCTCCATGGGCCTGCCTGCTGCCTCTGCACCGAGGGAGGTGAAGCCTGCTTTACGATCCCCAACATCACCAAAGTGCTGGCGACCAAGCATGAAGTATTCATAACACAATCTTCTGAAGAGATCGCGGCTCCTTGGGTCAGCTCTAAATACTTGTACGGCTTTAATGATTTGCCGGTAGGAGCAGCCCAGGGTAATTGAAAAGATAATGACTCTCAAGTCTGCAGGTCGGTTTCAGTCTGCGCGAGATCACTTATCATCTCCGTGACCTGGTAAAACATTCCTTAATTAGCCTGTCTGACCTTCCGTCCCTCATCTGTCTAATGGGGATAATGTCATGGGCACCAAACACGATCATGCTTCATTCATTCTCTCGCTCAGTGGACCTGTGTGAGTCATGGATTAGCACCAGGCTCAGCTCGGGCTGGCTGCACAGGACCAGGAAACAGCCCTGGGCCTGCCTTGTGCAGGCTGGCGTGTCTGGGGACCTGGGACGCAATCTACACCTTCTGGTTGCCATCACAAGAAGAAAGACGCAATGCGGTGGAGACGGAGAGCAATAACCAATTCCCCTTCTGGTTATAAATAACAAAAATCATTCTTAACAGTGAGGTGATGAAAAGAAAAATGCATAGACACACCCAATTAGAGTTTTCCTTATTATACGAAGCCACTCAGATAAAGCAAATTTCTAGGAGGTGATAGAGAAATTTACTGATTGGTCCTCTTCATTGTGGGTTACTAACTACATTAGTGGAAAGGCACATTAAGACCCTGGTCTTGCCTGGCTGGTGTGGCTCAGTGATGAGTGCCAACCTATGAATAAGGAGGTCAGGGTTCAATTCCAGGCCAGGGCAC
>NW_006371776.1:0-961 GCF_000327345.1 Myotis davidii
GGTTTTTGTGTGAACATAAGTGGTTTTTTTCCCTCTAGGGTAAATACCCAGCACTACAATGGCCGAGTCATATATAAGCACATATTTAATGCATCCATCCCTAATGGATCCACTTTCAATGGTTGGATATGGGTGTTATTCATCTCTATCTTGCAACTTTCCACTTCTTAAAAAGTGGCAACCCTTGGTATTCCTACAATGAATGGAGAGGTGGATGGGTGGACATTGGCTGCTTGGATGGATATAGAAGGGATGGGGTGGAGGGAGGAAGAGAGAGGGAGGGAGAAGACCATCCTTTTATTCTTTGTGGTAATTCCTGTAACTGATGCCCAGCCTATGACTCTTACTTGGAAGAACTGCAAACTAAATATGATCTAAGGTAAGCAAAGCTTACAAATTTATTAGTGGCTTGTGCAGAAACTTTGTTTTTCATGTTTCTGTAGCAATACTGGCGACAAATTAATAAAAGCTTAATTTTTATACAAATAGTTTTATTACAAATTTGAATTTTTAAAGAAATACACATTTAAAGAAATTACATCAAAGGCCTTAGTAGTCTTAAAAACGTTTTGGAGACTTTTAGTGAAAGGTCATTTCAGGCATAGTGACCCGGTTCTGCTCTCCTGCAATCCAGCCATTCCCCTGCTGAAGTCTGAACACAGCTCAGAAAAAAAAACACGGAAGCCGCCTGAACGTGCTGACAGGTAAAAACACTGATACTTTGATTTGACGGAGCTGTTTTTCACACTGGGCTGCAGAATGAGGAATACTCAGCAAATGAAGGCCTTTTAAGGTTGTTGCTTTTGAAGTCAAGTCATTCAGTTTGTGATTAGTTTTTCAACCCTGAATATATTTAATACAGAATAAAAACAATAAGCTCAAAGTACATATTTCACCATAATAGACACCATATCCATGAACCTGGGTTTGGTTTTGGCAATACACATTTTTTTTTTTTTTT
>NW_006371777.1:0-961 GCF_000327345.1 Myotis davidii
TCTCCTCTGAAATGGGTGCCAATCTTTGCCCAGAGTTCCAGTTATCTATTCACCTGTCCATCTCTGAGATCAAGCCCTACAGTCACTCTGACAGTCCTCAGGTCACCTTGTGTGACCCTCACCCCAAGGATGGTGCCTCCTGAACTGACTTCAGAGTCTCTTCCTATTCCGGCCAAAGTGCTTTTCTGTTTCCATTCTCTCCTCACAGACTGTTCAAGAAAAGCATATTGAACTCAATTACCTACCTACAGAGCTTTTTTATCATAACTAAACGTATTGTGAGTTATCTGTATCCTGAACCTCCTTAAATGAGCAGAGGTAGGAAGCCACTCCAGAATGAAAGCAACATATTTTGAGGTGACCCAGCCAGCCTGGGATCAGACAGAGGGGTTTTGCCTTGAAAGGAGACTAGAAGCATCTTGGGGTGCCAAGCAAGGGTGGGAAGAGGGGACAGAAAATAATTTCAATCATCACATCCTTCATGATTCTTTAGTATTGATGCTGAGTGCAGTGGCCTTAGAACTGCTGCCTCTCTTCCAGTTTGGGGAGAATTCTGTAACTAATCATGTGGAATTGTTGCATTCTGATACAGTGACCTCTGGTCACTGAGGTTTCAGATACATCCTGGCAAGTCACATTGGCCAAGATCAATTTTTATTTTTGAGAAAGTATAATAAGCAATAAAAGTACTATTTTTGGTTTTAAATGATAGAAATCCAACACAAATTTACTTTGTTCATGTTACCTGGGGTCAAGTTGACTTCAGAAGAGACAAGATCCCTCAGGAGTTTGACCATGAAACCAGGAGTTTGGTTGCTCGCTATGATGTGCACTGACTACCAGGGGATGGCACAGAATGAAAGAAGGCCCCAGCCAGCATCCAGAAGGATCTGATTGGCCCTGATCACTGGCCAGGCGTAAGGACCCTACCTGTGCACTAATTTTGTGCACTAGGCCTCTA
>NW_006371778.1:0-961 GCF_000327345.1 Myotis davidii
GCTGCTCCTGAGGCCTTTCCTCACAGGTCCCCAGGAGAGGGAGCAGGCTCCAGGGCAAGGCGTGGAAGCTTCCAGGGTGGCTCTGTGCTGGGGGTGGTGGCCCGGCGACCTCTGGCCTGGGACATTCCCATCGGAAACCCATGGCCTCCAGCGTGGGAAGCTAACAGAGCTCTGGTTATGGGCAGAAAAGAGGCTCAGTGTGGGTTGCTTGTTGACCCACGTGGGGCCCAGGACATTGGTTTCCTGGAGATTCTGATTTTTCCTGAGCCTGAGCTTGCATCTGACACAAGGCAGCAAAGTTCTCTGAATGTGCAAATCTGGGACCCCTGCCCATTTTTACACACACCGTTATTTTCTCCCCAAAGCATCTCCTCCACCACTTCTCTTCCTGCCTAATCCGTTCTCTTATTTCTTTTCCCCATTAAGTTGACATTCACAAAACATAAAATGAATCACATAAAGTGAACCAGACAGTGGCATGGAGTACATTCACAATTTGTGCATCTAGTACCAAAATATTCATGTCAGCCCAGAATCAAACCCTACACCCATTAAGCAGTCACTCTCCATTCTTACTCCCCATAACCTAGCAACCAGCAATCTGCTGTCTTTCTGGAGTTACCAATTCTAGGCATGCCGCATAAATGCAGTAACAGAATAATGGCCTTTTATGTCTGGTTTCTTTCACTGAGCATGGCTTTTTTGAGGTTCATCTCTGTTATATTGTTTCAGAACTCCTTTTTTATGGCTCAGTAATATTCCCCTGATGGGAGCTTGGGTTGTTTCTATCTTTTGAGTGCTGTGAATAGTGCTGCTATGGATATTCGAGTACATGTTCTTGTTTGAGGGCCTGTTTTCAATTCTTTGGGGTACATCCCTAAATCCATTCTTGAAATGTCATCTTGAGAGTCACTCCTCTATGATACTTTCTCTGGCGCCATATTTCCCTAGAGCTAAGTTG
>NW_006371779.1:0-961 GCF_000327345.1 Myotis davidii
GTAGGAGGCAGCCAATCAATGATTCCCTCAGTGCCTACAAGTCTTCTTATTTAGGAGTCATGACAAGGGTTATGTGGTAGGGACGGTTGTTCTTTATCAAATGTCCATGTGACCTCCCACACTGTCCAACCTTCTTGCACTGGGCAGAGCCATGCTACTGGCAGTGGCTGATGGGCTCAAAGCAGAGCTGATGTTGGTTTGGAAGCTGAACTGTCAAAGAGCCAGTGCAAGGTCCGCAAGCTTTACCTCCCTGGTCTTGGGAATCACGCTATATGGTGGCACCACAGGTACAAGTACGGAATACATGCTTAAAATGTATCCTTAAAACACACACATAAAAGTACAGTCCAGGGAAGTTGTCTATCTTGTGGCTCCTGTTAAGTCAAAGATCATGGGAGTCGTCTGTTACTACAGCACAGCTTCTTCTGTCCTGACTAATAAACATGAATGTTACCAAGTTGGAATTTCCTCAACAATTTTTTTTAATATAAAACAGGTGATAGAACGATTAAGACTATAGATTTCAGAGGTATAAAAAGCAATGGGTTGGAGTCCTAACTCAAGCACTTACGAGCTGATGGACCATAGGAAAGTTAGTACCTCAGAGCCTCAGTTTCTTCCTGTGGAAGAGAGAGACTGCTGCTCACACATGAAATAACCAGGGTAATGCATTATGCACTTGGTGCTGACCACATGGTGTGTATTCAATACTATAGGTCAGCACTTTTCAACTGGTGTGCCCAGAGAATTTTTATCACATGCAAAACCTTACTATTTAGTTAGGGACACTGACCTGTTAGATTGTCAATTTGAAAAATGACAACAGCCAACACAACAATATTGTCCAGTGTGAATGAAGCAAAATTATACCTATTTTTAATACCGGCAAAAATATATTTTTGGTGTGCTGCAGAATCTTAATAATTAATTTATGTGCCATGAGGTGGAAAAGGTTGAAAAT
>NW_006371780.1:0-962 GCF_000327345.1 Myotis davidii
AAAAAAAAAAGTCTGAGAAATTTTCATTAGTGTAAACATTTATATATCATTTATAACCATTTCTCCAAAAATGATGTCTAATGCTACTCATTAAACCAGGAGAAAACTTCCTTTCTTTGGAATTTGATGTGAATCAGGAAGTATGAAACAATAACTGTATTCTCAATTAAGTACTCAACAAATAAAGAGCAAAAATTTCTTATGCTTGCAGAATTCCAGAAGTCTTCCCAGGGGAATACCATTTAGCTTTTGTAGAATATTGCCAATAAGAACGTGACTTCCGTAGAGATTATTTTTGCTAGTAATATTTTCCACTGCAGCCTAACCTTGGCTTATCACATAAAGGAAACTAATGTATGCTGAGCACTTAGACAAAGAAGTAAATGCCTTTTTCAATTTGTCTGTTAATATTATTCTTTGAGGTGATAATAGTATTTCATTTAAGAGTACCGCTTTTCCTGTACCAAGGATATTGATGGGAATTGGCTCTATATAACTGTTTACATGTTTTTTTAAATATTCTAATACACAGCACCAAAAGAAAAATAGTAAGGCAGAATTCTTTAAGAAAAGTGGTTTTCTTGGGTTTGTCATCTTGGGTATAGAATTTTAACTCTAATAGTTAGGTCGGTCACTGTTCAAGTGTGTGTATTTGAATAATTCTGGGATTCTTTACCTTGAGTAAGAGGTATGTCAGTGTATGAATGGGTAAAGTAAGTATGAAGACGTCCAGAGGTAAGACTCAGCCATGACAGTGTGCCAAGCACTGCTCTATGCCACTGTTTGCAATAACTCATTTAATCTTTACAACAACCTTAGAAGGAAAGAAAAAACCATTATTATCTGCTTTTGGAAATAAACTCGTGTATACTGTGAATTCCTTTTGAAAAGGGTTCCAGGAATACAAAATAGGAAAATAGTGCTAGGTAAACGGGATAATCACATGCACAAGAATGAAATTG
>NW_006371781.1:0-961 GCF_000327345.1 Myotis davidii
GGGTGACTCACTGAGTGTTCACAGTACATTTTCCCTTTCTTGGCTGCCAGCTGTAGCTATTGGCTCCCTCATTCTCTCTTTGGAACAACTCAGCACTCCTGTACTAATGCAGCCGCTTAAACTGATGTGCAATTGTGTATAGAGTCCTGCAGAAAAGCAGAAAACCCTGTTTACCATGAGGCTGAAGGCTGGGGATCACATCTACCAGAAAATCAGGCATGGATCCTTACCACTTTCTACCTCTTGCTACTTATTAGTCCTATTCATGGCCCTCTTATGGCTTCCCAGGGGATAGACATCTCACAAACTGCGAAGACATGAAAGTGCCCATGGTCAGGAAATCAAAGGCAAATGTATCCCTTTCATCTGAGTCTTAAGATGAGAAAAGAAGGCTTATATACCTGGGAATATGAGCCCTTTCCCCCTCTCTGCTGTCCTCAGCACTTGCGTGTAGTTTGGAGTGCATTATCTGGAGCTTGTATATCAACATAGATCGGATAGAAGTTAACTATCTTCCCAGGGGGGCTGCACTCTTCCTTAAGAGCAGGGATCCAGTCTCTGGCCTCTTCTGTGTCTGCCCCAGAGCCTCGTTTCGGGTTGAGTTGAATGCAGCCTTAGAGACCAGGCTTGCTGAAAGAATGAATGGGGCACACTCCCCCAGAAAAGCCAAGCCTGTTGAAGGAACGACTGTTTTGCCAGTCATATTAATTTTTTCCACACACTTTCTACACCATCAAAGGAAGGAGCTTCTTATTCTTGGATAGGAAAAAAATGCATAGTAAATCAGTCGGCAGTAACCTAATTTCACCTCCTGGGTCAAGCAAATGGCCAGAATGAAGTTTTGAAGAAAAAGTATTTGTAGGCATCTGGGCACACAGCAGAGGCTGGGCATTTTACATGAATTTGTGCATGTGAATGAATGTCTAAATTTTCCAGCTGTTGTTCAGTGGCTAGAAGAGAC
>NW_006371782.1:0-961 GCF_000327345.1 Myotis davidii
GTGCCCTTGACCAGAATTGAACCCGGGACTTTTCAGTTCACAGGCTGACACTCTGGGCCAACCCAGTCAGGGCTGGAATCCTTCCTCTTTTATTTGAAGGAGAGACTAAAGAACATAAGAGGAAATGTTGGACAGGAAATTCTAAGGTGAGGTCTGCATTGGAGGCAAAATATATTATCCCTTTTAACTCAGAAAGAAAATCTCTACCTAATAGATTGACTGGGGTTGTATCACCCAGCAAAAAGGAATGTTTTATTGTTGTTGTTTGTTATTTTTTTTCAGTAAAGGATCCCAGGGTCACCTATACTGGTTGAGATAAAAATTCTCTCTGAATTTTATTAGATACTCCCACTAGGGGAACTTGATTTTTACTCTGAGGGAGCTGTTGTCCTCTGAGGCTGGAATTTAAAATAGAAAGTTGTACAGGGCAAGAGGAAAGTGGGCTTTTTGAACACTTTGTCAATCCACTATGAAGTCAGGGTCAGCCATGATGGTTCTTTCAAGTGCTCTGTCCAGACTGAGGTAAGGGGTGTAATGAGAATGCCCTTGGGAAGGAGCCTGGACCCATTCCAGCTCAAATTGGACCCAGTCCAACTCTTGGCCTGTTAACCACCAACGATTCCCATAGAAACTTGGATTGGGGAAAGGATTGGACCAGCAAACCAAAGAATGAGGACTGTGGAGCAATTCCAATAAAAATGGAGAAAGGCAACTGCCACCAACAGTGTCAGCATGGAATCTGGGGATTTTAAACCAATGGGGACTTGTGGTCCTAAAGACAAGGAGATTGGCTCTGGGTAGTACCGTCTGCAGCTCGATTGGCTCTGGGAAGAATCCTCTACCAGCTCACTTGGGTTTCTGGGTTCTGGGCAGAATTGTTTATGAGCTCAGCCTGACCTGCCTAGTAAAGAAAAGCCAATTAATTATATTGGGTGCTCAAACCAAGAGAGATTTACCAATA
>NW_006371783.1:0-962 GCF_000327345.1 Myotis davidii
TTTTTTTTTTCTCTTCCCAAACAGTGTATCTTTTCTGGGTGATGGTTTCCTCTGTCAATATTCATGGATCTGCCAGTGAGCTCAATCCATAAGAGGAGCTCTAGATGCCATTCCAATGTCTCCTAACAATATTCTCTAATTTGCAGACTTTCTTGATTGCAAACAGCAGCTATATATGACATTCTACTGAACACTTTCCAGACTGAGCACTGTGTGCCTCTTGAGCTATTTTTATAAACAGCCCTCTTTCACTTTGCCTCCATAGACCATGATCGTCACACAACCAGGGGCCACATGCCTCTATCGAAACATCTTCCAGTTTCTCTCACAGCGATTCCATAGCATGTGCAGGTTGAAAGTGGAATATTTTGCTTGGAGAACAACTTTGGGATCATGGGAGAAGCCTGAGAAGTAAGGATGAACCTGTCCAAGACTAACCTCATATAGGTTGATATTCTAAAAAAAGGAGCATATTTCTAGTAAAGATCCACATTTCTTACAGATTACTGCTTAGTCTTGGCCTGTCACTATCACTGACATTAAACCCCAGTGCCCTGATCCTACCAGGTGAGGGACTAGTCCTGCTTTTTCCATGAACACTAAGTTGACTGAAAAGAATGAAGCCAAAGTCATTCCATACTATTGTGCTACTTTACCCTAGCTGTGATCACAATAGGGTTGGGGGTGTGATTCCCTACTAATGCAGTTTAAAAGTCTTCTTCCAGAGCCTGATATATTGCTATCAGTTGTATTGCTGTATTCGGAGCTAGAATGTAATCAATAACATGGAATCTATCATCCTCTTAAGTTGTGCCTAATGAAAAGAGCTTCTGCAAGGCTAGTGTATGAACTCTTTGGCTACACGTCATTGTTCTCATAACAGATACATAATCAAACTGTATTTAAGTTTAGGACAGAATGAAGATATTTCAGCCCTGGCTGGTTTGGCTCAGTGGAGAGAG
>NW_006371784.1:0-962 GCF_000327345.1 Myotis davidii
ACTATATTCTGTGTGTATTAGATGTGTTTCTTCTCTCACTACCAGTTGCCAGTCCTACTGCCAGAAAACCAGTGTTGAAGCCATCCTTACAAATGCGTTGGTTTTTTCCTGTTGACCCAAATCAAATAGAATTGCATATAAGAATAGCCTTGTGAGTGCTTAACTATGTCTGTTTCTAATGGATGCCTAGTTCCTGCTTCTCGGTCTTTAGGATTGTTCTTTCACGGGCCTCTTTTGGCACCCTTCCTGATTTTTCATTATGTTCAAATGTTTGAATAGCCAGAAACCTGACATTCAGTAATTGGGGAAGAAGGGAAGGAGGGAGAGGAAAAAAGGCTCCTACCTGCAGTGCTCATCAGCACTAGCGAAGTAGACAGCCATTCGGGATGATGTATACACAGGGATTGAATGCCTGGCCTGTTAGATTCATTAGTCTGTTGATGAATAGAGAGAATGGGAACCCACAGAAAGCGGCTCCCGCGGGCTCTGATTGCCTATTCTGTAGGAGGCGCACAGCAGGCCCTGCAGGAGCGACACTCCACAGGCTTTTTACAGGACACCTGCTGGGTCCAAGCCTCCCTCGCTCTTAAAACCATCTTGATGTTGAGGTTGTTTGTCACTTTTGTTAGTAATTGATTGTGTCTTCTCTTTCTATTGATTATATTTAAACTCTGAATTTAATATTATTTCCAACAAAATTTAGGACGATTTGTTGTTCCACATGAGCACTGCGGTGAAAAGTCAAAATGCTATTTCCTATTCTGAACACTAGGGGGAGATCTTGTTTTCTCTCGGAGAGTTTTCAATCCCAACTCTCCCTCAGTTAGCTGTGAATGCAATTTGTTTTATTTTCAGTACAAGTGAATCACTATGATATCTTCATGTTTATCAAAATAGGATGAGGATACTGTGAGGATGTGAGGGATCCTGGGTAAAAACTAAGGAAATCAGAATAAAGTATG
>NW_006371785.1:0-962 GCF_000327345.1 Myotis davidii
CCTGCTGCAGACACATGCCTGAGACAGCGCCGCTGGCACACTGAGCTTCCTGTCCTGTATGCTTCTGCACTACACCAGTGGCAAGGGTGCACTATGTAGTCATGTGAGTGTGAGATGTCTCACTGAGCCGGGGGCCAGCAAGATGGGCATTGCAGCCTGAAATGGGAAACAAGGACAGGACAGGTTTCCCAGGTGGGTACTCACGTGCACATCGGGAATGGGCTTGGTGCAGAGGGAGACGAGGAGGATGATGACGACAGAAATGACAAACAGGATGATGGCGAAGTACAGGTAGTGCACACCACAGATAATCGTGGGGCAGTTGCTAGGTTCCATGCAGCTCCCAGTTCCATAAGCAAACTCGGCGATCATACGGGACACCCCAATCAGAAATCCTATGATCAGTCCCCAAAAGGCTCCCTGGGAAAGAAAACCTTGGGTTACCAACTGCTGAACACACAAGACAGCTGTGCACACCGGAGGGGCAGAGGCTGGAGAAGAAAGGTGAGAGAAAAGATAGCTCCGGGCCATCTGAAGCTGGAGCACGGGAGTGCGGAACATGGAAGCACTGCCATCCAAACCCTCAGCAGCGCACCCATTCCCGCTGGAGAGCGCTGGGAAACAGAATCCCTCCTGCAGAGAGCAGGCACATCCCGGTGGGAATTTCTGCATCAGAAAGGGCCTTTCCTGCTGCACACGAATGCTACCTACGTGCTCATTGACTCTCTTGCAGAAGACAGCAAGCAGGAAGACAGCTGCGATGGGGGGTCCCAAGTAACTGGTGATGGATTGGATGTAATCGAAGAGCTGCCCACTTTGTGCTGACTGTACGATGGGCACCCAGGCGATGCTGATACCAATCAGCACCAGGATGAACACTCTGAAAGCAAAGCCCCCGCAATAATGTCAGTAATTGGCTCTACATGGATAAATCTATATATATAAAAGCCTAATATGCAAAG
>NW_006371786.1:0-962 GCF_000327345.1 Myotis davidii
GAGCAATATTTCAGGTAATGAAGAACAACCATAGGACATCAGCACAATGAGGCTCATTTTTCAATGGAGCAGTACAGTGTGCAACGTGCATAGATTCTGAGAAACTATTGTGTCAACAATCATCTATTTTATGAGTGACAGTGGTAGAAGTATTACCTTTTCTGTTTTATGTGTCAGGGAGATCCCTGTAGTAAAACATTATTCTCAATTCCACATCTATGTATGTAAAAATTCTCTTTGTATAGAAAATTTCCAAAGAAACTGTAGGATCTAAGCATTTCTGCACTTATTTATGTCTTCAAATGATATTGGTAGGTTAGACAAGCATGATTTCCTTTGTAGAAAAAGTTCTGCAATTCTTCAAATAGCAAGCTTACTGAAGTGGACAGGGATCTAAATCTTATTATACATTCCACAGCCTGTCATTCAAGGACATGATGTATCCTGGTCTATAGTTCCCCAGGGCCTCTCTTCAGTTTTTCATTTAAAATAATTCAGTTTACTCCAAACCAATTTAATACGTATTTGTTAAATTTTTAGCAAGTTTTAATGGCAATTTGTCAGACACTGCTCAAGTTGATTTCTCGCGAGCCTGTTATTGAGCAAGCACAAATGATGCAAAGGGTACATAGGGATAAGGATAGAAGTGAACAGAAATAATTCCCTGGTTTCTCACGAGGTCCTCAAGGATATAGAGTGGAAACCAGCCAAGTACTGAGGGCCACGTCAATATTCAGTCTCAGAGATGTCCCCACAGACATGTGAGGCAACCCCCAAAAAACTTATTTACACCTTTTACTGCTACCAGATGTGGGTTTCCACAATTTAGAAAAAAAATTCTCATAAATTCCTGGTGGATCTAAAACCCTCTTTTATAGCAATACTAGAGGCTCGGTGCATGAATTCACGCACCAGTGGGGTCCCTCAGCCAGGCCGAAACTGGCTCTCCAACATCCCCCGAG
>NW_006371787.1:0-962 GCF_000327345.1 Myotis davidii
GAGTCAAAAAGTTTGCCCACCCCTGAGTTAGGGTGTACCTAGACATTTCCTGCATACTTTGTATATACTCAGCAAGTCAGTTCCCTCATCCATGCCTGGAATAAGGATAGGTATTGAAGCTCTGGGACTGGAATGGAGAGAAATGGTATTTGAACAAGGCACTTTTTTTGTGCTTTCAGAGCAATCTATGTTCTTGAGATGTTTCTTAACAAATAGACTTTGTAAAATCAGTTTTGTTTGACAGGTGTGTGTGGTTTGACAACTGGTCATTATTTTCAGTTGTTGAAATGGTTTAAATCGTAGAAGGCACTGTGTGTTCCTGGAACAATAAATATATATTAGGTGCACTTTGATATTGTAAAAAAGTAGAGTTGTGTTTTTTTAAGGTAAATATTTATCATTCCTCATATGTTCTCTCATATTTATGTGAACAATAAATACAAAATGTGGATTACATTAAAGTTGGAAAATTAAAATTCTTCTCCAGGTTTGGTGGTTTCTTTATTAGAAGAAATTTGGTAAAGCAGATGGTAGCCCAAGTAGGTCTCATGAAATTCATTCTTCATACGTTTCTTTCCACAGCCTATCTAGATATACAGAATTGGAAGCACAGCTAGAATAGAAAGAACCTGTTCTGTCTCCCTCCTGAACTTGTTATTGTCAGTCACAGAGGTAGGTGTGGATCTAGATATTAATAATTTAGATGACGACAGAGACACCTTATCTTGGTCCAGGAGCAGGAGCTTCAGACTAAGAACGGACATCTGGGTTCTCATCCCGTTCCTGTCCCTCCGAAGCCACTGGCTGCTACTCTCTTTCTGTGTGACTTTACTTCTGAGTCTTTCAACGGGAGGGAGTTACCACTTCCACATAACAGCATCAGATGTAAATATGCAGCCTGGGGCAACAGTGGGTCTGCAGTCACTCACCTGGAAAATAATACAATAATTAATAGATAATAA
>NW_006371788.1:0-962 GCF_000327345.1 Myotis davidii
AGGGATTCTGCCTCAAGACTAAAGTTTAACTGATTTTTCCTTCTCTTCTTGGCTTTTTTCTTGTGGGGGAACAATAAATATATCTTTCAAATATACCATTATAAAACAGGCTCCCTGCCATGCTACAGTATCCAAAGAGTCACTCACATTATGGGGTCCTAATGAAATGCAGATCCTTCAAACTCACTTCTAAATGTCATTTTGCACATGGCTAGTTTATTGCATAAAATGCAGTGGTCAAGCAAGCAAATAAATTATTATATTGAACATAAAAACAGAAAAAAAGATGATGATCTTTTATATACTTTGCCAAAAATTATAAATTAGTAACTTGCTGTTTTTCTTAAATATGCAGGGTTTCAGAAGCCGTAGAGAGGGTCCATAGAAGGGCAAGAACAAAAATGATTAATGAAAATTGTGCTAGGGTTTTATAAAAGAATAGATGAAAATTCTGGAGTTAATTATCTCCAAAAATAATGCAGTAAGGAAAGTGCAACTTGGAAATGACTTTGTCACAGGAGTTCCTCCTGCAGAGCCCAGGGTGGAGGCAGAAAAAGAAAAGGAAATGGTATAATAAACCATTAATAAACCAATAAGTAAATGGTGCAGACAAACACCAGCCAAGTGTCTTTCCAATGATACCAAAACACATTTGGCAAACTTTGTAGGCTCTTAAAAATCTTATTGTGATACAGGTAGAATATCAGGAGACTTAATAGTAATTTCTCTTTATATCAGATGACCTGCAGGTAATACATTTTTCTAAGATGATTTATGGTTAATGCTTACCTTTAAAATACTGTTCTAGGACCCCTTGATTGCACTTCATTCAGGAAAACATTCAGGTAAAGCAAATAGACCCTTTTAAGGTAAAATAAAAGATGTGCATATCTTAATCTGAATTCTGCTCTTAAGAAAACTTTTGTACAGCCTTAGCCAGTTTGGCTCAGTGGATAAAGCAT
>NW_006371789.1:0-962 GCF_000327345.1 Myotis davidii
AAAATGAGACAAACTCATATTTTCTCTCCACATTCACCCATAATCTTAGCATTTGACCTGTACATTTGTATTGAAGACACTATACAGCAAATCTTCACACTCTTCTCTTTTTTGGGGGAGAGGTGTTACTCCTCAGGCCAAATTTAACATTTGCCATATGCCAAGATCCTAAAAATTCTTGATGTGTTTTTTATCTTTATGTGCAAAAATGCCTTGTGCTTTAGGGAATAATGGGAACCCTCTCCACTTTAAAAGTATGTTACACTTACAATAGCCCTGATTTTGAACTTTTTCAGAGTGGGGAAAATACATTTAGTGTCTGGAAATGGGACTCCACAGTGGTAGTTCAATGTAAAAATCTTGTCTGATGATTCTCAACTGCGTGATTTCACTGCACTAAAAGCTCTCCAAATTGGGTCCGTTTCTGAATAAAGAGTGCAACTACTCTCCCAAAACATGTCCGCTCTGCTGGAGATGCAGTCCTTTAATACATTTTAGGGTCTTTTTTAGATTCCTATCACGTTCGCTTCTCAAATTCCTTTTCTTTCATGAAAGCCCAGGTGATAAAGGGTAGGTAGCAAATATAACCATGATTTCAGCCATAAAAATGCATGCTAGAGAACAGGTGTCCTCAGGAAGCTAAGGCAGCCTTTCTCTAAGGCTCCTTTCTTCCTGGGATACTAAAGAGAAGGTAGCATCAGCTATGAAAAGGAAAAGGTGGGAGCAAATGGAAAATTGGAAGGTACTGGTAACATTACAATTTCTGAGCAGTAGGGCATTTTCTGTTAGTAAAGCTGCCCTAAGTTAACCTGTTGATTTGTCAGGTTTACTGGCTTTATTTGCAAGTGGATGAGCAGAGTGTTGTTGCTCGTTGCCCTGGGACCAGAAAGAGGAGGCTCCAAAACAAGAAACCAAACATTCCTAACAGAATGAGCTTGCTGAAGGGAGTTTAGCAGGGGTGG
>NW_006371790.1:0-962 GCF_000327345.1 Myotis davidii
TGTATGTATGTATGTATGTATGTATTGCATGTTTCCTTTTTCACACAAATAGGACAACACCATTTAAATTTTTCATTTATATCTAAGAAACCATTTTTTAATTTTAAGAGTTTATTTCAGCAAAAATGCAATTCAAATTGAGCAGTGCCAAACCAGAAGTGATGAGGAGCTCTCTAACCGGAGCTCAGGGAGAAACTTTTATAGAGAAAAGACAGAAGCAAAGTAAGACAGTTATTGACTGGCTGTAACTTAAAGCCTAGTCTAGTGTTTGTGATTGCTTTTCCTTAGTGTATTGATTTATGTCCTTGAGGCATTTCCAGGCTAAGATTTTGGCTTGCTTACACAGACACCCATGGCATTAAAGCCACATCCCTATAATGGCCACCTTGTTTAATTAATTTAACAATTTCCCCCTTTTGGTTACCTTCCATCTGAGATATTGATCAAAAAATTGGTATTAGCACCAACTTTCAGTGACCATTAGAGTTCAGTTGCTTTTGTCTCATTGTGAAACCCATAGGCTATGTTGTCTGATCTGTGGAAGTGTTGTTTTTGCTGTTCATCTCTTTGTTCATTTTATTTCTGTGTCTCTAAGCAAAGTGATGTGCCAATGATAACTGTGAGCATGCATATCAGACCTCTGAGAGGATGTAGCACACCAGGGAGACTTCAGTGGTAACTATTAGGAGGATAATACCAAGAAACTGAAGTATACTCCTTAGCCAGGGCCCCCATGAAACACACCAGTGGTATCAAATAAATCAAAGAATGTAGCTGAAAGGGCATGAGCCAGTTGGCCTGTCTGTTAATTTCTTGCATTTGCTACAATACAGAGGTGCTGACCCGTACAGTGTGAGGTATTTTTTGTGACACAGATAATAAAGAAATCATTCTAAAACCTCCTTAGCAAGAAACTTCAGGGACTTCTGTTGTGCAGCTATGGCCTTAGCAGTAGATTCAGC
>NW_006371791.1:0-962 GCF_000327345.1 Myotis davidii
TTTGCATATTAGCCTTTCATTATATAGGATTCCCTCATTTTCTCTGGCATTTTGTTTTTCTATACGTTAAAATAAACAGTTCAATACAGGGAAATGTTATTCGTTGTAATGGAAAGTTTGACATGGTAACAAATGTGGACCCGGAAATAAAACAAAAACAAAGTGGTTCCCTCAGGTAATGTACACAGGTGCATAGAAATTCCATTCAAAAGAAAAGTCACATCTCTAATATCAGAGTTCTGAGTGGCAACCCCTCATAGCTGAGATCTCTCCAGAGCTTCAGTTGTTGTCTGTGGACATCTGGTCAGCCCTTTCACGCCTCTGCCCTTCTAACTAGTGTCTTAGGCGGTCTCCATTCTCCATATTGATTATCAGAGTTCGCCCCAGCTAGTCTTCAGTTGATAATTCAGGATGTCTGTTTTGTAATTGAGTTGTAATTCCTGTTTGGTCCTGGGAACAAGTGTGTCTGTGTAGCACCCACCTACTCCCTCTCATGTATTCTTTATATAGTTTCTTCAAATGGTAACATCTTGCCCAAAATGTAGTGCAGTGTAATAACCAAAATATTGATACTCATATAATTTTGGTATGAGACACATTTCCATCATCACAGACATCCCTTAATTTGCCTTTGGTAGCTACACTCAGCTTTCTTTTACCTTGTTTTCTTCTTCACTCTAGTAATCACTAGTCTCTTCTCTGTTGCTATAACTTTGTCACTTTTAAATGGTTGAATTAATGGAATTTTATAATCTGAAGTCTTTGGGCGTGTTTTTTCCACTCAGCATAATTCCCTGCAGACTCCCAGTTCTTGTATAGTCTATAGTTTCCTTACTATTTAGTACATAATATGAAATTACTGTGATTTAGTTAACCACTCACCCATAAATGAACATACTAGATGTTTCTGTTTGGGGGTTACAAATAGAGCTGACTAAACATAGATGCAGATTTTTATTTTT
>NW_006371792.1:0-962 GCF_000327345.1 Myotis davidii
GGGGCCTGAGGGCGGAAGCAGATGATGGAGGGAGCCAAGGTTTGGGGGTGGTGCCTGGAGAGTTCTGTGTAGGCCAAGCCTTTGGGAGGGGGAGTGAAGGGGTAGGAGGGCTGCTCATCTTCCCCTTACCTCTCGCTGCCACTTCACATCTTTTTGTGTTTTGGAAGCAAATTAATAAATTGTGGTGATTATTAACCTCACAAATTTGCCTTGACTCCGATTTCTAGAAGCCACCCCTGAGCTTGCTCCTTGGTTCCTCTCAGGACCCTATGTAACTGGGCCGTTTTCCAAACGAGGAAACGAAGGCACAGAGGGGTGAAATGCTTAGGGGGGCTCACACTGCCCAGATGGGGGGTAGCCGGACTGGAACCCAGGGCTGTCGGGGGCTTTGGAAGGAAATGGCTGGGACAGGGAAGGATGCAGCCGGTACCCCTGGTTCAGATCCCCGCTCCTCCCTGTTCCTCCAGGTAGTAGGAGTTGGGGGGCGGAGAGGGGAGCTGGCCTAAGATCCCATTTACAATTGGATGGGGCAGAAGGAGACCCTAGTGGTAGCGGTGGTGGTTCTGGGTCTATAACCTCTTGCCCTGAATGGTGGTGAGCTCTCTGTCCCCAGAGGTATTTAAGCAGACGGAGACCTCAGGGTAGCAGGTCAGCCTCCTCCCACCTTGAACGGCTCGGTTTTCTGAGCTCAAGGCAGCTGGGCGACAGGTAACACCCCCACCGACCCTCCTCTTCCCTTTCGGGGAAACCCTGCCAACTTCTCCCCGAGGTTGCTCCATGCCAGGCAGCCTCCGGCCCCCTCCAATCGGCTGCGGGAGGGGGGCTAATGACGTCACTGGTTGCCACAGAGAACGCTCTACTCTGGATGTGGGCAGCCCCGAGCCCACCTTAGGTAAAAATAGTCCTGTGTCCTGGACGCGGCCCCCCCGGGGTGTTCTGTGTGGGGGGGGGGGGGGGGAGAG
>NW_006371793.1:0-962 GCF_000327345.1 Myotis davidii
TGAGGATTGCATGGACTAGTATATGTAAAATAGAAAACAATTTATCACTGAGATCTTAGAATGAGAACAAATCCAAGTGTACTTGAGGCCTTAATTATATTAGTTTCTCAGGCAATTGAGTGGAACACAATTCAAGATAATAGAAGTTCATGGATTGATGAAATAAATGATAAGAAGTGCCTCAGTTTTTGAAGATGGTATAAGTGCCCTGGAAATATATGGATAATAATACGAATAAGGAGAGTATGTCACAGATGACACTAACTTAAAGCCAAATTGTTTTACTGTGGCACTGACTTCTTCAGTTATATGGACATTCATCACACTTTGTTGCAATGCTATGTTTGTTACAATGCTCTGTTATGGGATAGACTGTTCCATGAGCATCAGGAACCAGACGTGTAGGGCGGGTGATGTGCCCCAGTCCCTGGTATATTATTGTCACTAAAGTTGGCTTTTTTGAATGATTAATGGATTGAATCAATGACAGTCATAAAACCATGGGTATGAGAGACAGTAGTCACTTCCCTTTTGTAGATAAGGAGTTAAAAAAAAAAGGAATTAATTGCTGTAGCAAAAGGTTTTAAGGTAAATTATAGAAAATTCAAACTTGCCTTAGCACAACATGGAGGTGGGCAGATTTTTGTAGAAAAAGTCAAAGAAAAACGATATACAAAGAAAAAACTGTTATCTGTCTTTCAGTTCTTTAAATCTTTAAAATCTTATTTGACAGATGCTGAAATGTAGAATACAGGACTTAAGGAACTTACTCATGTTTATTCCAATAGTTGAAGGTCCCAGGATTCCGTGCTTAGTATTAAATAAAATAGTTTTATAACTGACAAAAATGTATGCAAACACAGTTTATTTTTTTCCGTTGTGGTATTGACTTCCTATTTAATTTTGACCATATGCTTTGTTTACATGGGTTATAATAATCATTTTAATTGAGTAACTTGGAT
>NW_006371794.1:0-962 GCF_000327345.1 Myotis davidii
ACTTCCTGCATACCTGATTTGACGATAAGTTGGGATTATTCCACATTTTATTAGTCTTTGCTTTACTGGCACCAAGCATAGTGTTTGACACTGGGGAGACTTTCAAGAATGAATTTTTTTAATAATTAAAGAAATAAACTGACTAACCAATGGGACACGGGGAAACACATGCATTCCTTTGAAGAAGAGCTGGGTTCACACACTGGCTCTTCCATCAGCTCACTGTGTGACCTGTGCAAGTCAGCAAGTCTCTCCCAATCCTAGTTTCATCATTTATAGAATGAGGATAAACATACAGATTGAACTAGTTATTAAGTTATTGTCTCTCGGTTCCACACCTACCATTCTATACTGTGTAGAACATTTATGTTCTTTGCCGTCTTGGGTTAGGGCTGCTGGAGGGAGCCATCAAGGCAAGCGAGGAAAGGAAAGACACAATCCTTGCTGTTCTGTTCTCTTTCTACTGTGAGTGTAACTCGGAGACACTTTCTCAGGCCCCAGCACCTGATTCCAGGCTGTAGTGTTCCTACCACGTTCAGAAACAGCCGCAGGCACACTTTCAGGGACACCAGCCACTGCCGTTGGTTCCTTCTCAGAGGTCCAACCTCAGCACTGCGGAGCCCGTAGGCTTCTTGGTTTTAAGAATTCTAACCCATTTCCTTTTGTTCCTACCCTAGGAGAGACAGACACCTCAATCCTATTTCATATTTCCATCTCCTCTGTCCCTTTTCAGTTCTCCATAGTATGAGGAACAATTTTTCATATTAAATTCTGTTTAAGTGACTGGTGTGGTTTCTAATTGCTCTTCTGATTGAACCTTAACTGATATACCCATCTTGTTAGATTGTGGTACCCGTCAGATATCATACTCATAGGGCATTAAATGCATTGTTCGTATTGTAGGTGTGACTCATGAAATAGGTTTTTTATTCTTACTAGAGGCCTGGTGCACAAATTCGTGC
>NW_006371795.1:0-962 GCF_000327345.1 Myotis davidii
AAAAAAACACACACAAAGAAACACTTCCTGCTACTTCCTGTGGTGAACATTCATTGTGCTCTATTTAGCAATAGCTCCTTTAACAAGAGTACACTCTTAGTTTTATTAAATCTCTTTTAAGTATTATCTCTGTCTAGACTTCATCTTTAGTTAGTGCTGTCACCAGCGATGAGGAATCTCCGGAAGGTGGAGAAGACAGTAAGAATGTGTCTCTGACTTAGGGCAGAAATTTTGGTCTAAACAAAGAAGGGCTGTATTTATGAAAGTCATTTTCATGAGGATGTAGGTGTGTATTTGTTTTATATTGTAACAAAAACAGAGAGTTTTCTTTCCTAAAGCAAATCCTCCATCTTAATTATTATGCCACAGCTAGTTTGATTATAATTACTCAGATACCACATACTTCTCTATATATATCAGCTCAAATTTACCAATCTCTTTCTTATCCTGATTTGCTTACCGATCTTAATTGACACCTATGATCATAAGAGATGTCATTGGGAAGCTTTTGCAGGGCAACTTAGATAAGTAAATGCATTTCAACTTACGAGCTATTATCTTGTGTGTGTTTTTTCTGAGAATGGTGCTTTCTAAACATTAAAAATCAAGATGTACATTCCTCCTTGGTCCTACTATTCTTAATTCTGCCTCTGTGTTGTTTAGGTTTAAAGACTCTCTTTCCTGAGAATAATCTCTCCATTAATGTATTAGTATTGTGTCACATAGAATACTTCTATTAGTATCTCTGAGAACGTTTTGATCGTGGGGGTGAACAGGAGTAATAAGGTAAGGGCATACCTTGCTAAAAAAGGATTATTATGGAATGCTAACTGCAATTACAAAGCTCTGTAAACCCAAATTTGGCAACCCTGAGATTCAAATAAGATCATATTCTTTTTAAATAAGAGAGTAACTGAGAAATTATCTGTTTAACCAAGAAAGGGAGAATACCCTAAGGGGGG
>NW_006371796.1:0-962 GCF_000327345.1 Myotis davidii
TTTTTTTCTTTTTACCACATATAAATAAAAATGTAGAAACACCTTAAAATCAAAATTGAGCTCAGACAAGGTAAGTAACCATGCCTCAGGGAGAAAGCCAACCACAGACAGTGTCACTATGCAGGGACAGCCCTGTCCTTGAGAGAGGCATCGAGTGAGCCCAATCACTGCAAACCTCTGTTTATTTGCTCCTAATTTTAAGCCACAAAGTTGTCAAGTGTACTTGTCTGTGCTACCTTGTGTTTACCTGCCTTAATCTCCCTTCTTCCACCACAGCGACGACAGTGCGAAAATTCCCAGACTGACATACAGAGGGCGCCCAGCAGCTGGATTTACCACATTCCTTACCTGAAAACACCTTCTAAACAAAATATAAAAATGTATCCACATCTGTAAAACTCTGTACATTTTAGGGGGACACCCCATAGTATGGACAGCCTTCTTACTAACCATAAATCACAAGTTTCTCAATAACCCGTCCCTCCCAGGAAAGCAATCATGCTGACAATTGGACAAAAGCACCTTATCCATTATTTATTGCACCTGGGCAGAATAAACCACCACAGGCACTTAAAACTCTTAAGAGTGAAGGTTCCTTTCAGTTCTAACGTTTTATGATTCTAAGACAAAACAATACTAGTAGTCTTGAATGGTTGGAGTGGTAAGAGCCATAACTACTCAGTGAGCATTTTCTGTGTGTCAGATGCTGCTAAGTAACACATCTTATTTAATTCTGGGGAAATGTCTCCGAGGAAGGCAGTGCTCTCAGGCTGCACAGGCCGGTGGGAAAGGGCGGCTTCCTGAGGCTGAGCCTCGCCCAAGCTCCCCGCGAGGAAACAGTAGAACTGGGCTTCAAACCCACGCAGTTTGACCCTAAGACCCAAGTTTCAGGTACTTTATACTATAACCAAAACGTTAAAAGCTCTTGTTTGCTCCTATAAAATTTCCTCTGAAAAAAAAAA
>NW_006371797.1:0-962 GCF_000327345.1 Myotis davidii
CTCTCACTTTATACCAGGCAATATGGTAGTTGATCTTCAGGCCAAATCTTTTAAGAGAAGTACTAGTAATACTTTCCCATTTTACAGATAGTGAAACTGAGATAAAAAGACGTTAAGGAACTTGCTGGAGATTGCAAAGCTAGCAAGTAGTAGAGCCAGGATTCTGACCCTGCCATTTGCTACTAGAGGCATCTTTCTCAACTGCTATTCTATCCACACAGTTGGCTGCATCAAACATAAACTCCTAGGTGATAAAAACTAAAACATAAACACCCGAAACCAAGTTGTAAAACAAGTCACATCCTAGGAGAAGCTATTTGCAATGCAATTAACATACAAAGAGTTCTTTTTTAGAACATACAAAGAACTCCTACAAAGTAATGAGACAGAGATTAAAAGATCAAATAGAAGAGAGGTCAACAAATATATGTATAGCTGAGGCATAGAAAAATCAATAAGGGATGGCGACTGAACACATTAAAAAATACTCAACCCTATTAGGAATCGGAGGAATGAAAATTAGATACAAGATACCTCTTTATACTCTAGGCTGTCTAACAATTAGAAAGTCTGACAGTACGCAGTGTTGGGAGCAGGTAGGGAAATAAGAATTGTCATACATTGTACATCGGGGAGTAAATTAAGGAAACAGTTGGGTGAGCTATGAGACAATGCCTGGCAATGTCTTACATGCAAATACCCAACCACCCAGCGGTCTGCTCTGGGTAGAGCCTCCAGGGAAACCCATGCACCTGAGCCCAGGAGACTGTACAGGACTGTTCATGCCTTCATGTCCACAGTAACAAAACAATGGAGCAACCTAAGTGATCAGCAATAGGGGAATAGAAAAATATACTGATATGATTATATATCATATATGACATACATCTAGATTAAATTATTCATCAGGTGAAATAAGTGTGAGAAAAAAACAAGTCATCTTTTCTGTCAAAGAACAGTTT
>NW_006371798.1:0-962 GCF_000327345.1 Myotis davidii
CACACACACCTGTACCCCTCATAATCACATACATCAAAAAAAATAACTCCAATTAAGATAAAAATAAGCTAATGATGAAATCTCAGCTGATGTTAAAAGTTACAAAAGCTTAGTTTTCAAAGTGGAATTTGGGTTTTCTTTTATAGTCTAATTAGCACTTCATGTTATGTCTAAACCACAAGAGTACCTGGAACACAAAAATCATAGAATATACAAATTAACTCTTCATCATGTACGGTGAATGGAAGACACACAGATAATCAATTTCAAATGTGAGTTCACATTCTCTTCCCACCTTCCATGTACCCTATGATGGATGATTTCAACCAATTCCATGACTGATCATGCCCCACAGCTCAGGAGCACTTCTGTATAACTCACATGACTCCAGCGAACAGCGAAAAAGATTAAATTACTTCAAACAGAGCTCTCACCTTACCCAGAGGCCTCTGCTTTAAACCCATTCTTCCCAGTTTCTGGAATTTACCTTCCATTTATCTGGAATTCTCTTTTTCACCTGCCTCACACTGGCCTTATCCTCTTATACCAGTGATTGCACCAGACCTCTGGGTAAAGGAAGAAGAGCTGTTGCTACCTATCTTTCCTGGTCTGCTTATTGGAAAGGAGTCTTTTAAGTCAATTGAGAGAATTGCTCTTTGGTTGAGCATATTCAATAATTTATACAAGACCTTTCTTATCGTCTTTTAGAGTAAACTTTGTGTCACAGTATGACAAATACCAAAAGAAAAGTGCACAAATCTTACATGCCGGTAAATGTGCCCATGTAGTCAGCACAATAAAAAATTACCACCATCCCAGAATCATTTCTGCTGTCCACCTTTAGTTGATAATTCTCTGAAAGAAAACTCTTATTGATACTAGTGCCCTATGTTAATTTTACTTGTTTTCAAAATTTATATAAATTAACTCATCTTCTGTGTACTTTTCTCTCTCTTCTTTAG
>NW_006371799.1:0-962 GCF_000327345.1 Myotis davidii
CTTTGAGTCTCACAACTGTAGGAGTAGAAAGGGCATATATTAAAAAGTCAATTTTAAAGGTAAAAAGGCAAAGACTTAAACAAAAGAAGGAAGGAGAGTTGATGGGCTCAGATTTGCTAAAGTCCTAAATAGGACTTTAGGTCTTTAAATTCCTAACTCAGTGTTTTTTCCACTGGAAATTCATGCTAATAGTGATTTGTAAGAAATAGTACTGTTATAATTATAGTACTGTTATAATAGTACTGTTATAATATAGAAAATGAAAGCTAATCAGAGTCACTGTAGTGCAGTAGAAACCGCATGTCTGTTCTGCAGAATGTAAGTGTAGGATGCTCTGTATGTGTAGATGGGAATGTAAGGCATATTTTTAGCCTGTGTGGTGATCTGTGTAGGACTGTCAGGGGCTGTCTAGATCATGGATACGGCACAATCTATTGCGTATGGCTGGATGTAAAGTGATGAAAACCTTTCTTATCTTGTTTGTTTGCATAGCTGGATGTCGAGACTTGGCAACAGGAACAGCCAGTAGTGTTACATACATGGACTAAGGAGTCTGCCCACAACTATGAAAATAATTGCCACGAGGTGTCTGTCTTTGTTAGCCCAGGGGCAACCTATTTTGAGGTGGAATTTGATGAGCGGTGTGAAACTGAAAAAAGGTGAGACTCACATATTCTTCTTTCCCAAGCAATAATGGATCAAAAGTGAGAGAAGGGAAGTGACAGAGATTATGCTTTCACAGGTATGATTATCTGGAATTTACCGACGCTAGAGGTGGAAAAACACGTTATGACACAAAAGTTGGCACTGATAAATGGCCCAAGGTGAGTGGTATTCTCCAAAAGAGATAAAATGCCTACTTCTGTATCAAGTCTTCTCCTTTTGGCATCCCTCAGGAGTAATAGATGTATGTCTTTGAAAAGACGCATTTATCTAATCTAATAAAAGACAAATAGGGTAAT
>NW_006371800.1:0-962 GCF_000327345.1 Myotis davidii
CACTAAGACAGCCATACTTACAATTTTATACATAAGTAAAAATGACTTCCAGGTTTATTTGATCATAGACGGAATTACTCTGTCACAGGATGACAAGCCATGACAAATAGGTTCCCTGTAATGAAAAGTCTGGCAAAACCTGTATTCTCAGTTAATGGATGGTAGGAGGAACCCAGGCAGATCTCCCTTTCATTCGTACTTTTACACGTGGGCTATAGGACTGCCAATCTCTATTATAGCATTAGATCACCTGGAAGGTCTGACATTTGGCAGGGCAATGTAAGTTTCAGGGTAATTTTTCTGACCAGCAACCCAAGGCCAATGTAGCAAAATTTGAAAAGCAATTAAACTACAAGAAAGGCTTGCATACCATCCAGGTGTTTTGCCCACTTGTCAACATGAATAGATACATGCGCTCATATTCTAAGCAGAGTAATGACAGAATTCCATTTGCAGACTCTAGATTTTATAACAGAGACAGTGAAAATCATCAGAATGATGAGTTTTGCTTCTTTGTTCGTTTTTATAAAACTTGACAGTCTTTCTGTACATTGCAAATGCTCTAAAGCACATTGACTGATGCGTTAACTAAATTGCCTGGGCACTCTTTCTAAAGTCAACTCATTGCCAGATGTAGAGAAGACAGGGTGAGGATTTCAAGGCCATTGGGTGAAGTTCTTCCAGATAAAGGACTGTCTTACTCCTGTTTGCCACATCAGAGAGAGTCAGTCAACAGCTGAGTAAGTTAGTGAATATATAAAGCTGTGGGTTAAGAAGGACCTTTTCCTAGAAAGGAAGATGAGAAACCTGAATTATCCTTGTGTACCTCACATGATAGTCATCATTAGATAGTTCAACTTGAGAAACTTGGATGTGGGGGAGGGGTGAGAATGAAGAAAGAACATTTTTACACTATTAAATAGGAGATGCTATCCTATATAATAAAAGCCTAAAATGCAAAT
>NW_006371801.1:0-962 GCF_000327345.1 Myotis davidii
AAAATGCTAAATGGGTAATCAGCCCTGGGTCTCATCTGACTGAGCAGAACCCAGGAGGGGTCATCTGGTCAACCCAATACAAATTAGATTTTAAACTAGGCTTTCCTATTACAATTTCTATTAATTAAAGATTCATGAACTATTAGGAATTACTCTGAAAACAGACCTTTACAAAACTGTTACATAGGATTTGATCCTGCAGCCAAATTACTGGCCTATAAAATTCTGTTATTAGGAGAAACCGACCAATGTTTGACCCTCACTTTCCTGTAGAAAACTTTCCTTCCCACACCCTCAAGCTCAATACAATCTGGCTAAGAGCCTCGAAGCTCTAAGCCCCTTCAGACAGGTCTCTCTGGTACCAAGAGCAAAAATGGTTCAAAATTAATGTGGAGCCCTAAGAACTCCCAAATCATGAGGTCAAGGCCATGTACCCACTAAATGCACATTCCAAATGGACTCATCCAAAGGCTCACTAAGACCCAGGAACAGTTCTATGTCTCCCTGGAGAAAGAAAGCCCTTGGAGACATCAACCCTTACATCCGTAGTGCTTTAAGAGCACAAAGCACTTGCATCATGATGTAGCATTTGTAGCAGAAGCAGCCCTCTAAATTTGGTGGACAAACCCGTAAATCAAATCACCACTTAGTATGTCATAATGCCTGCCTCTGCTTCTGTACTCCTCAAAACATAAGTCAGATTCTGGTTTGCTCTAAGAGTGTTCACTGTAGTTGTGTTTCCTTTAAATCAGTTTTGCTACACGCCTAGGAAAACAATAGCATAAAACAGGCTTAACACTTTTACCAAATGTTCTCAATCTAACTGAATAATAAACACATGAAGTCAAGCCCTTAGTCTTCTCAAAGACAAAAGCTGTGGGTTTATCTGCTTTGAAATCTGTGGCTTAAAAGGATTTACATTAAAATCTGAAAGACAGCCCTGACCGGTTTGGCTCAGTGGA
>NW_006371802.1:0-962 GCF_000327345.1 Myotis davidii
AAAGGCTTTTTAACCTCTGAAGTCATACAGTTTACTTCTGTCAAAGCAGTCAGTCACAAAGCCCATCGAGACTTAAAGGGTTAAAGTAATAGATCCACCCTTTAATGAAGAAATGACAAGGTCACATTGCATAAAAGCATATAGAAATGGGAAATATCATTGAGGTCATTTTGGGAAAAATCCAACTTGCCACATTTTTATCTTCTTGCCAATATCTGTATATCATAATGATATCCTTCTATTAGACAATGCAATGAGCATCATAAGATGGTTTCCTGGTGTCCTTAGTACAAGCCAATGAAATCACACACACACAAAAAAAGTTAGCAAAAGCAATAAAAGCCATAAAAGTCTCAAGTTATATGACCTAGGTAACTATTTTTACTATTATATCTTAATCCAGAGGTAGATTTAAAAATCCGTGTCTGTATCAGTATTTCTCATACTACATTCTAGTATTCTGAACACCAGTACTCAGATCGATGGAAATAGGGGTCCCTTTGAAAAGAATAAAATAATAGAAAGCATTCCATAAGTAAAATTTTTGAGAAACCTTCATATTTTTCCTATACCCACTGCCCCACTCTGCTACTAACTCTGAGTCAGCCTGTCAATTGTTTTTTAATAGATAAAAAGTTTTGAGAATTATTGCCATTTTAAAAATCACACAAATAAAAATGATGTTATTTTAACATAATTTTGCCATTCTTTTTAAAACTCAGAATACTTTCCCACAACCTTGAGTACACCAATTAAGATCTGAGACATCTCACAGATCATAGATTGGGGAGTTCTGATGTGATACAATGGAGTCTCCACATCCTTATGCTGTCACTCATCTACCATTATTGACTCCATCAGTTGAGTTGTCCAGAAATATTGAGAATAAACTCTAAGCCAAGTACATGTTAGATATGAAATAATATCCTTTTGCATTCAATCAATCCAGGAAAATAGTAGGT
>NW_006371803.1:0-962 GCF_000327345.1 Myotis davidii
TCAAGAATTATACTCAGATTTTCGACAGTGTGGGGCAGTGCTCCAAATCCCTGTGTTGTCTGAGGACAACTGGAGTTCAAGTATACATGGGTGATTGATTCATTATCTTTTAGACAACTGCCTTAAGATCTATTTCAGTGGCTCTCAACATTAGCTTCACATTAAAACCTCAGGGAGCTATTTTTTTGTTAATTCTTTTTATTTAAGTGTGAATATATATTAAAAAGTGCACCTATCATAAGTGTGCAGCTCAGTGAATTTTTCACAACTGAATTTACCTGAGTACCTAGCACCCAGGTGAGAAGTACCATTGGCATTCCTCTCACTCTCATCCAGTCACCACCCCACAAAGGTAATCACCATCCTGCCTTCTAACACTGCCTTCTAGTGCCACCTGTTTTTGAACTTGATATAAATGATGTCATACAGGATAAAGTCTTCAGTGTCTGGCTTCTTCTGATCAACATTGTGTTTCTGAGATGATTCCACATTGCATGTAGTTGTAGTTCACTTACTCTCTGTATTGTATTCTACTATATGAATATGCCACTATTTTACTTATCCATGGACATTTGGGTTCCTAGTTGTTGGTGGTTATGAATGAATATGCTGCTATGAGCATTCTTTTCTGTGTCTTTTGGTGGAACATATAATATACACATTTCTGTAGGTTACATGTCTAAGAATAGAATGGCGGAGTAATAGGACATGTGTGATCAACTTTAGTAGAAATTGCCAATCTTTTTCAGTGTGGTTTTACTAACTTAGGCTTGTAAGGATCTTTTGAAAAAAGTATCAGTGCTTGGTACTCACACCGGACTGATTTAATTGGAATTGCTATCCATAAGCTCCTGGACTCGGTATTTTAACAACCTTTTAAAAGCTCATTCTGTGATTCTAATGCACTTGAAGGTTGAGAACCACTTAAGCCTTAACACGTTAAGCGCCATGTCAGTCACCAG
>NW_006371804.1:0-962 GCF_000327345.1 Myotis davidii
CCCCCCAGCAAAAGTAGCAGAAACACACAATTGGAGAAGGACAGGGCCTTGAAATAAAGAGGAGGAGAAGGGAAAGGCAATATTTAGTCCATCTGTTCGGACAGTAATGGGACAAGGTAATCTTTTCAAGAGAACATGGAGTGCATTACCCTGGAAATGGGACTACCTGGCGGGCAGAGTCAGCCAATTCCCTAATTCTCCTTCAACTTTGTGATTTGCTAATGTGAAACACATGTCTCCCTTTTGCACTAAGTTCAAATGACTCTGGAATTCCAACCGTGCAGCTCAGTGACTGAACCAGAACAAGGGGAGAACTTGTCAGGATTTAAGAGCTTTCAGCAAAGCCCTTCAATTGCAGCCAGCACCCTATTCCACGGAAGGATATCAATTATAGATAGTGACTTGCTTTAGCAGGCAGTCGGGACTGTCAGACACTAGATAGACAACCATGAAGAATCATGAATCTTTCTATTAACTGTAAGAGGGGGAAAAAGAATGGGTCATGGCTATAAATATGGCACAGCATCAGAATGGTTTAACACCTTGCCTCTTGGTTGTATGTACCATGAAAATTCAACTAATTCAGAGAATGTCCTCTCTCCAAGGGAAACCGTAAGAACGGAAGCAGTTAATATTTCCTTTTATCCCTAAAAAAAGTGGCTCTTGCAAGTGATATTATTTCCATCTACCAACAAAGTGCCATAATGAGGTAGGCTTGAAGTACCTACTCATTCAATCAACAAAAAATAAAGCACCTATTCTATACACCAGGCCACTGCAAATGCTACCAGATACACCCGGGAGTATGAAGGTGCTTTTATGTCATGCAAAGTAAAATCAGTTTAAAGGCACAAATTTGGAATTTCCACACTTCAGATAACAAGTAAAAAGGTAGCAAGTAAGTGATATAAACTAGTATCTTTATTTATGCTGTTGTAAGTTATCATTTTTAATTCACTTAA
>NW_006371805.1:0-962 GCF_000327345.1 Myotis davidii
CGACCCACAGGTTGAGAACCGCTGACTCAGAAGAAGAAATTAAGGAAAGAGCAGTAAAAACATAATGTGCATGGACTCCTGGAGGGCAGATAGTAACAGAGACTTGGGTCATGAAGTAGCAGTGGTTGATAAAAAAATTTTAGAGATTTGCTTAATGGAAGAGCATGGCAAGTTCAGGAAGCAGTAAATGAAAATTTATAGCAATGTGAGAAGCACAACAGGCCAGAATACCAAAAGGGAGCCACAGAGTTGAAAGAAAATATGATTTAGATAGAATTCAGAGACCTGGTTCCCTTGGCCTGACTGTTTTGTTGCTCTTATTGCTGCCCCACTATTATTTCATGGTTAGGACTTTTATAACTAGAGCACACATGCAAGTCAATGATGAAGAAAAAAATAATCCTGGGAGAAATAGGAAGGCAATGGAGAATTGCCTGCCTCGCTAGGGGATATCGTTTTACCCAGGTGGACAGGAGGAACAAGTAAAGGGTGAAGCAGAAGAAACCCATGAGCAGCTCAATGCTTAAGAAACTTCTTATGAGTTTTGGAAGGATAGGAAGGTAAGGAAGCCAATAAGATGCTCTATGTAATCAAAGTGAGAAAAGAAGGTGCTGAGCTGGGGTTGTGGGTCCTGAGAATCTCTGATTGCCTAGGTTCACTGCCGTGTTATTAATAGCTGCACCTGATGGTTAAAGTGGGAGCCTTTTGCTTATTATTTGTTTCATCACTCACATTATTAAAACATCTATAATTTCAAATAAAGAAAAGCAGTCTTGGGGACCACTTAGAAAACAGAATTCCAAACCTCAGTATGAGTACTAGGTGCTAAGAAAATATCTATTTTTGGTTTTAGAAGAGAAATGTGGAATAAAATTAGATTTTTCTTCTAACTGAATCTTAATTCAACAGAAATATGTAAAAAATAGAATTGCATAGAGAAAAAATATTTTTTGGATCAAAAT
>NW_006371806.1:0-962 GCF_000327345.1 Myotis davidii
CTGGGCCCAACGCCCCAAAGGCTCCAGGAACTATCTGAGCAAATGGGACTCAGTCCTGAGAGGAGCTTATTTCTCATCCCTGAGGAATCAGGGATCTCGGGAGGCAGCCTTCACACCAACCACTGCAATACAACAACGTTCAGAGGCAGGCCCAGGGCAAGCAGGGCCTAATGCACGGTTGCCATGTGGAAGCCTCGGCGGGGGTGGGGGCGGGCAGCTGGGAGCCCTAGGGAGGCTGATTTGCACAGGGAGGTGGAACCCTTTCCCCACCCGATGCTTTCCCTCGGGGCTCAGCTTCCTGCTGGCTCCCTGGGGACGCTTAAAATCATTCTACTGCAGACACTAATGGCCCTATTCTTTATTTTCAGGGAAAAGATTTCATTTAAGTACATCTGCTAATATTGCCTTTTTATAACAATGCTTTCCTCTTAAAGATTAAGGAGAGAGTTTGCAAATCCCCAGGTTGGTAGTGCATTGAGCAGAGAGCCAGGCAGGGCCCAGTATGAAAGGGAATGCTTGGGAGTCACACGATCCACGCCCCCCCCCGCCCCCCTCCGGAGAGCTGGACCCAGGAGGCTGACCTGCCAGATCTGCTCAGGGCTGCCACAGTAACTCTCCAACCCGGAATGCCAGACCTCACCCAGTGGACCCTCGGGGCCTGCCCGGGAGTCTGTCTGAACGCCTCTGTCCACCCAGGACTGGTGACTGGTAAGCTCTCTGAGGCAGGGGCCAGGTTTTCTCCTTAGCAGTCTGGACAGAGGGGTTCACAAAAGCCACATCTTACGGGGGGCACCTGGGGTCCAACATGGAATAACCCTCCAGCCCTGTCCTCAAGGAGCTCAGTGTCAGGGGGAGACAGCGCAGATGGTCACGGTGCAGTGGGAGAGGCGCACTAACAGGGCTCACTCATTCCCAATGTTGGTGGAGAGGTTGGGTGTTGAAATTCTGGGTTAGGGGAACAG
>NW_006371807.1:0-962 GCF_000327345.1 Myotis davidii
TCTCCCTTCCTCTCTCTGAAAACAATAAAAAAAATTTTTTTTAAAGCATAACTGAATAACCTATGCTTTAATCTTTGACTCACTTTTTAAATGACATTTTAAAACCTCCTGGAAATCTATTTTGGATGAGTTCGAGAGCTACTTAAGGTAACAGATTTTAAAAATCAATCAGCTCATTTACATACCTTCCTATCTCTTTCTCTCTTTCTCTCTCTTTTCCTCTGCCTCTCCTCTGTGTTTAACAAAACCAGACAAGTGCAATTGAACTGAAAGCTTTAGGAGTTGCCCCCACGTGTAATTATGAGGAGTTCTGTGAGGCCAAATTGGGAACCCCTCCCAAGAAGTGCCTGTGTGATGAATGAGTGTTTCTGTCTCACCCAGCAGTAATAAGAATACTCTTCTATTTGCGTATGGGCTGACTCATGGGAACTCTTCACAGACCACCTGGTGGCCTTTCACTGTGGTCGATGGATTATTGAGATCCTCCTCGGCACTGCTGAGATGAGGAGAGCAAGTAACAGAAAGGAAAGTTTCCTGCTGTTGCTATAGGGCAGCAAGAGTAGTTCAAGGAGTGAATACACAGCCAGGAGCATGACCAGAATAGCCTTACGCAACCCCATTGACCATTGTATCCACCTGGCTTGGCTTCTAATTATTTGGCCTATTTCCAAAGTTCAAATCCATCTTCAAGGGTCATTTGATTCAGTTTCTTCATCTCACCCAGGATGACTTTTATAACCACAGAGCGGAGACTGGTTTGAGAAGTAGACATGCTACTCTGTTTGAAAAAGCAAAGTTAAGGGACCTACTTGGGACTCTCACTTTTATCCAGGCTCATTATGTGATTCTGTGGGTTTCATTTAAATGTGTCTGTAAAAAGGCAAGGGTAGCCCTAGCCACTTTGGCTCAGTGGATGGGTCCCTGGTTTGATGCCTATAAGGCAGCGGTTCTCAACCTGTGGG
>NW_006371808.1:0-962 GCF_000327345.1 Myotis davidii
ATTATATTGGTAGAATTCATGGCATACCACCTGTCCCATAGTACTTGCTCAATAGGGTTGATGCGGCCACCACATTGTAAAACGGGAAATATTAGCACCCAGTATACAGGTATGAAGAGGAAATTGGCAAATGGTATTTTTAATATCTTTGTACAAATTTCCAAAGATCTATACTTCAGGGGTTGTTTAAAACTCATGGAATCGAGGGAAAGTATTAGTTTGCCTTAAATACATTCTATCAACAGTCTGCAAAAGACATTGCTAGTTAAAGGGCCTCCACTGGCATCCTCTTTTTACATCTTGTTGCTCACACCCTTGCTAGTTGAGTCCTATGCTGAAGACTGCTGGCTTACATCCCTGGGTATCAATGAGAGTTTACATCCTAGCAAACTTATTTTAGCCAGAAATCTCCCACAGACCATGTTTAAAAAATAAATAATTTTTTTTTTCATACGGGTTGCATTATTCAGGGTTCTGCAGAGAAATAGAACCATTAGGATATATAGAAGACGTTTATACAGGAATTGTTCAGCCTCCATAACTCAAGCAGTTATGGAGGCTGAGAAGTCCCATCTGTTGTCTGCAAGCTAAAGAACCAGGAAATCAAGTGGATATAATCCAGTTGAAATTAGTAGGACTGAGAACCGGAGGAGTTGATGGTGTAACTCCCAGTCTGAGGCCAAAGGTCTAGAAAGCAGAGGGCCACTGGTGTAAGCCCCAAAGTCTGAAGGCCTGAGAACTCAGAGCTCCAATATCTGAGGCAGGAAATAGGGATATCCAAGCTCAAGATGAGAGGGAGGGAATTTACCCTGCCTCCTCTCTCTCTTTTTTTTTTTTTGGTTCCGTTCTGGCCCACAGGGAGTAGTTGATGCCAACCCCAATGGATGAGCGTGGATCTTCTTTACTGAGTCAAGTGCTAATCTCCTGCAGAAACACCTTCTCAGACACATGCAGAAATGTTT
>NW_006371809.1:0-962 GCF_000327345.1 Myotis davidii
ACACACACACACACACACACACACAAAATGAGCCACCCTTGCAGTTTCTACACAATAGAGACTGACATAACCAAACAAGCAGGTCCCTAAACACCCTACAGATGTGATAAGTATGTGACAAGTTCCGGGCCACCCCATAGACACAAATACCATCTATACAGGGCAAAGAGCCACCATGTCTAACATAAGCACACTTGTGTAGGAGGGTTTTAATATCCTTTTCCAGTTAATTGACACAGTGCAAGATTTGCTCCCTATGTCTAGCCCTAAGGACAAAATACTATAATCACTATGGATACTGTGATGTGACCCTATCCTCTCAACCACATGTTAAATAATATACTTGCTCAATGTAAGCACTTTATGAATCTTGGCTCCTACCTGCCTAAGGGGATAGTGTAACTAAGTCTGTAGTCTCCCCTCACCCACAGCTGTATTGTCCTGGCCCTATACCCATACACACTGCCATGTCCTTAAAACAAACAATCTCTAAAAATATGTGTGCTTCTGCTATATTTAGGCTACATCTGTATGCCCCATGGGCTACCTGGACATCTTCAGTTCCATACAAGTGACACACGCACGTGTGCCTCCTGCAATCCCATTGACAGTATTTCTAACACAGTCTATCCATTTGGAAATATTGGTGGTCACCAGCTCAGACACCATTCCCTATACTTGATCCTGTCCTATTATAACCCTATTATAATTAGGCACCACAAACCTACAACATGACAAAGCTCTAGGAAATCGGCAAAGCACATAAAGACACCAGGAGAGAGTTTTTGCACTGCCCATTGTTACAGTTGCCTCCTCACCCCCTTCTCTATGGGGCGAAGCTCAGTAACTGAGCACAGACAGATTGAGCATGGCACCTTCCAGAGCAGACACATGTTGCATCTGCTGACCCCGTCCCACCTATGACTTCTTTCAAGACAAATCTGCAAGTCACCCCATTAACA
>NW_006371810.1:0-962 GCF_000327345.1 Myotis davidii
CCTTCGGTTTAACATTCTACAAGTAGACGTAGACTTAACATACAAACGCCCCTATGCTGCCAGCATTGATGGGTGCTTCCCGAGAAGCCACTAAATCCTGCTCCCAGTGCCAGCAGCCAGGATGCCCCTGGTTTGGGAGGGAAGGATCCAAGGCTGAGGGGTGGGTTAGGCTTGGCTGAAAGTGTCCCTCCCTCAGAGATGCCCTCGAACCCCATCTCATCTTTTGCTTTCTAACACAGCAGGTGGAGATTTGCAATGATCAGTTATAGCGTAACTGTTTACCCAAGTCTTCTTTCCCGACTCCTTTGTCCCTAAGTACAAGGACAGGTTCAGGGCTATTTGCTCACCGCGTTTACAGGGCCTGAATTTGCTGAATGATCACATGACTTCTGCTCTGTATTTAGTGTGATACCTCTGTCTCCAGGGCCCACGCCTTCTAGCCGGCTTATGCAAAACGCAACACCTACAATGGGTCAGTGATGTCCTCAGCCGACACCCCGGTCCTCCCCAGCCCCTCGCCAAACCTCACCTCCACCGGGGAGCTTCGACCGCTGTCTAACCGTGTCAGCATTTGGCCTTTTCTAGAACGAAGGAGTTCAGCACAAGGAAGAAGTGATGAAAAGCAGGACTGGCTCAGAGGCGCTCTTTCCGGGAACAAACTCCACATGGGCTATTCTGTCTCCTCCTGCCCCAACCTAACTTCCCTCACTCGGCCTTTAACTCTTATTTCACTGTGGGCTATGCCCTGAATAATCTATACTTTTTTGATTCAATAAGCACTTAATAAAAGTATTTTCTTTTAATACAAATGCCTCAGGGAGGATTAAGGGCCTATCGGTTATGTACACTGTAGTATGAATTAGTCAAATCAAAATGCCTGCCCACAAACACCTCCTTGAGATCAGCTCCGCTGAGGACACGAGAGCTCTGATGGACTGGAGATGGGGGGGGGGGGGGGGGGG
>NW_006371811.1:0-963 GCF_000327345.1 Myotis davidii
ATTATTCATTTGCCTTGTATTCATCTTCAGTTCTAAAGGAAAGCCTTCCACAGGTCATGTATGTGCTTTGTGCACTGTACTTTTCATTGCAGCGTATCTGTGTAATTGTTTACATATCATCTGCCTCTGCTATTTGACTATAACAACCCCTAGGGGCCAAAATTGTCTTGTTTATCATCATGTTCTCAGGACCTAGTACCCTGAGTTTGGTAAAACAAACAGACTTTTACTTAACAGTTTCTTAGTTTTAAGATTCAAACAAGTAACTCTGGACTGCAAACAGCAGTTCATAACATAAAATAGCCTATTTTGTTACAGTTGTTTTCAACAACTTTCCAACATCTCTTAATTTCAGACTCTTGGAATCATAAAGCAATTAATGTTGGTCTCTAAGAAAAAAAGGAAAATTACATATGCATAATGATTTCAATTATAACCACACTAAGTAAATCCAGAGGATAAAATGCTAAAATATGCTTCACTGGGAAAAAAATCTTTGCTGAGTCTCAAAAGAAATAAACACTGATGAATTTCAGACCACCCAAAGAGAACTTTATTTTTTGACCATTATTAGTTGTTCACTCAAGTCAACTCACCCCAAACATTAATTCTACACCACATTTTGGAGACCACAGAGAGACCTTCTAATATAGAATTTTTTAAGAAATAGTATAGAGTTGAAAAGATTTCTTCTATTTCATTAACATTATGCAATAATTTGGTTACTTCATAATGAATTCCCCCATTAAAAACAAGAAGGAACAAAATGTGAGAAATCAAAAAGAAAAACTCCCTCTTTTATCGAACCCAGATGGTTCAGCTATGGGATTTTTCCCAGGGCTATGCCAAGTTAGAAGCTTGCTTGAAAATAAGCTAGTTGAAGTTCAATTCAAAGTGAAGAGAGACCACGGTTGAAAACAGCTTTTTGCTTTTTTATTTTTTAAAGATGGGGCTTGTGGGGGG
>NW_006371812.1:0-963 GCF_000327345.1 Myotis davidii
CAGGCCAGGCCGAGGGACCCCACTGTTGCACAAATCAGTGCACCGGGCCTCTCGTCATAAAGGTAGGAAAAAAAAAACATTTTCAGAGGTACAAAAATATCAGAAATTTTACTTGGCACAAAAGCCTGCTCAAGAAGCTACTGGAGAATGTACTCCTCCAACACAGGAGACTAAACTAAGAAGGAGGAAGCTCTGGAATTCAGGAAGCAGGGGATATAATGTAGGAAAGGGGAGGCTGGTGAGGAAAATCCCAGGATGACAGATGTGCAACAGAGCTAGAGAACAACTGGTCTAAGACTGGAGTAGGCGAAAGGTATCAGGAGATACTCCTTCAAAAGGTAAACCTGATAGAAACCTAATGTGTCTGAAAGTTCTGAGATGATATTTCTACAATTGGGGGAGAGATTGATCTAAGATAGTGGTGAGTTTAAAGGAAAACTAAAAGAAGAAAGACAATAAAACCAGACACTTATTGACTTTGGGGAGAACAAAATGTTGTTCAGAAAAAGTGATCATAATATACTACTTAGCTTGTTCATGAGTAACAATTACATAATCACAAAAATCTGAACCTCAATTACTGGCCTAATCAAATAGCCACCTTAGGAAGCAGGTGGGACCAGAAATGGACTGAGTATGGTCAAGAAAAGTAGTGGAAACACATTAAATCCTCATCCTCCATAGTGGTAAGTCAAAACATAATGCTAAAAGTACTTTCCACTTAAATGTCTCTTTTCATTGACTTTGTAAATGCTCACACTTTCTCTGTATACCTATAGTTTCAGCATAATGCTGAACATATAATACATGATGAAGAAAATAGTTTATAGTAAATCAGTAGCTAATTTTATATATTGACAGTGAGCCAATATGAAAAAGTTTGACCTTAACTTTATGTAAAAGTTTCCTCAGAAGTACAGGCAGTCCACAGGTTACGTCAGACTCAACGTATGTCGTTTCGTG
>NW_006371813.1:0-963 GCF_000327345.1 Myotis davidii
AGGCCCATCTCCAAATACCATCACAAGAGACTTCAACATACGAATTTCAGGAAGGGGTGGAAGAACAAAATTCAGTTCATAGCATCAAGGAAGGCTACTTTTCAAGATGTGTGAATTAAGGTGACAAAAGAATAAGAGCAGAAAATCCTTAGGAGAATATTCCAGATAAAACAAAAAAGCACGTGCAAAAATTCCAATATGGGAAGAAACGATATATTGAAGGAAATGAGAGAAAAGGCAGTGAGGCTGTAGTGCAAGGAGGGAGAAAGGGATTGGCATAAGATAAGGCTGGCAGGAGGTGATCACCCAGCATTTTGTGGGCTATCATTAAAGATTATGCAGTATATAAAAAATGGAATGCTATCAACAAATATTAAGCAGGGGCAAAGTATGATCAATCTGTCACTTAAAATCTCACTCTGGCTTCTGTGTGAAATATGATTGGCAAGGACCAAATTGATGTGGGGATATCAGTCAGCAGTTGACATGAGAGATGATGATGGGTGAATTAGAGTGATAGTCACAGAAATGGAGAGAAAAGGACACTTTTAAGAAATATTTAGGAGTTAAAATTGACTGATATGTGAAAGGTGGTGAGAGAAAAAAATGAGTCATGGTATCTGTCATGACAAAGGTCAAATGATGGGGCCAATCCCTCATATGGGGAACACTGGGGAAGTGGATTTATCAAGTAGAAAATCATAAACTCCGTTCTGGATACATTGATTTGATGTTCCTATAAGGCATTAAAGTTAAAATGCTGAGAAGGCAGTTGGATATGAAGGTCAGCAGTTCTGAATAGAGATTTTGGTAGGGGATATGCATTTGGGGTAATCAGTAAACAAATGATAACTGATGTCATGGATGTGAATGAGATCACCTTGGGAGAGGATGACTAAATGGAATATTAAAAACTCTAGGCCCTAAGCTGGTTGGCTCAGTGGATAGAGCGTCCGCCTGTGG
>NW_006371814.1:0-963 GCF_000327345.1 Myotis davidii
CCCACTGTATTCCAAAATAGATTACATCTTCTTTATGTATACTTTTATATTCTGACCACCCATGCTACAAGCAGTTTTATGACTCAACTATATTGAATTTAGGAGAAACGGTTTATTTTGTAATGTAGTTGGGACATTATTTTTCTTATTTTGGGAAAGCATTTAATTTGCCCGACCTCCCGATAAACCAAGGCAAGGGTTAAATCCCCCAAGAGTCCTCTGTCTCTGCCCACACACAACAGCGAATACAGCCCAGGCCTGGCTCATTGTATGCTGAAGACCTGTCAGGTGGATCACAAAGTACCAGACTGAGGGAGCCATTCAGATAGAGGCCGACTCCCTTGTGTTCAGAGAATCAGAGAACACCCACCAACTGACAAAGGTCACCTCTGGATTAATGATTGGTAGGTTTAATTTATGCAAATGTATGAAGCTTTAATCTATGTGCTTTATACATTAGACCAAGAGTACCCATTTCAGGGAGTTTGTTAAACCCTGAGAAACTAAAACACCTTGGTGTCAAGGAATCAATTACTTTGGGTTGAAAACCGTGTTCAGATTTTCAGATGATAAACTACAAAAGGGTATTGAAAAGGCCCTTACATATTCTTTCTATTGCTCTGAAATCTTAGGGTTCAAACATAAGAAAGTATTTTAATTCAATTATTATTTTATCATGTTGTGAAAACTGCCTGTATTATTCTCCATGAAGGTTGCCTGATCGACAGAAGAGAATGTATGATAGTAGTTTAGTTTCCTGGTTTGCCCCCAGCCAATAACATCTGAGCTCCCTTCTTTTTGATTTTGGAATTTTAAAACATAGGTCTTTCTGCACCTACTTCAAACTTATTAAGTCTCATAGAGTATAGAAGTATGAGAAAGAAGAAGAGAAAAAGATGACTCATAATCCTACACACTTAAAGGCAGCTACTATTAATATTTTGGAGTATCTTTTCCCTTAAA
>NW_006371815.1:0-962 GCF_000327345.1 Myotis davidii
ACACACACACACACACACACACCCCTCATGGCTGCCTGGCACACTCTTCCACACACCAAAGATCTGTGCATCTCCCCACCTTTGAAAATCTCACTTGTGTGGAGGCAATGAGGGCCCCACTCAACCCATATAGCACCTTCTTGTGCTTAGCTGACTGCGTGGTCCTGCGCTCTCCCCAGCCGTTGGGCTGTCCATCCCGCCCAGGACTGGCATCCACTGGTGATGAGTGGGGTTGGGTGCTGAGCCCCATCATATGAGCACACTAAGAGGACCTAGCAGTGCCCCGCCCCACCCCCTTGGCACCCTCTTCTGCCTCTGAAAGCTATTTATTGCAGCCCAGAGCACCAGACGCACAGCTGGTGTCGCCAGAAGCAGCTCCGACCACCCCCTCCACCCCCCCCACCCCCAGTGCTTGCCAGCAGACAGCTCCAAGGACGCCACAGGAATGGTTTAATGGCATATCTTTTATCTGACTCTTTCCTTCCCCTGGCTCATATCTCACACTGTACCAGGACTTCCTGGGATCAAGTCCCAAATAAATGACTAGCGTTCAAACCTTTGTCCCAGCTCTACTTCTGGGGAAAACCAAACTAGACGTGCTCATTTGGTTTCTTCTAACCCAGAGGCATGAGCAGCCATGCCTGTGGTCAGCCGCATGGAGGAGGCCATGGGATGCAAAGCACTGCTGCCCCCCACCCCCTCGGGAAGCACATGCGCATCAAAGCCTGACTCACAACAGGTACCGTGTGGCCCAGCACAGCAAGGCCTCTTGCGACCACAGCTTCTGCTGCCTGAAGCCAGGCCCAGGCTGCCGTCCCCCAGTCCCCAATACCCAGCCAGCTGAAGCCTTCAGACCCTCAAAAGCAGCTGGACAGGCCACACCTCTGTACAGAAATGACTCTTCACGGCCATCAAAACTGGAAAATGCCTAATTCCCTCATGATTTATCTCCTTCCAAAAAA
>NW_006371816.1:0-963 GCF_000327345.1 Myotis davidii
TTGTTCCTGGGAGCATGGCCATGCAGCATCCTCTTTCTCTGCCTCCATTTTTTATCTCCCCCAACTCTTTTAATGCAACAATTTTTCAGAACACTTCCCATACATTTCTCATTTCATCATCACAACAGTCTTGTGAGGAACTGATGCTGCACACCTGGATGGTGATCAACTTATCGTGGAAGTAGGAGAAATTGTTTTTATTTCAGATGTTGTTGATTCAGACATACTGTGCATAACTTTGTTCATATGACCCAGATTCAGTTGTAATCGAAAATGTTATTGGAGATGTTGTTATTGAAGATGTTTAGATATCATGAAAGAAGCAGATGTATCTGAAACCATCATCATTATCCTGAGCAAGTGCTGGATTCAGATGTAACTGAAGAAGTTTCTGTAGAATATTAAACAGTCCCAGATGCTGTTTTAGCTCCTGATATTCAGCATCAATGTCTATACCAGAACACATCTTGACAAGTGAATTTATACATGTGTCTGGTGTTGGACACATTGAACATGGGATTCATGATAGTGTAGTAGAGGCAGAAATCGTCACTGATCCTCTGACAACTGATGTGGTTTCAGAAGTACTGGTAGCAATGTACCTCTGAAGCAATTATAGATGCCAATGGGATCCCTGTGGAAGAGCAAGATGATGACAAGAGCAAGTGTGAGGAATACCTTATAAATTCTATAGATGATGCTGGCAAAATAGAATATGACAGTTCCTCTGGAATGACCTAGGGCTCAGAGTCAGAAATCAATCCTTGTGAAGTGGATGGCACCTGCCATGAAGTCATCGAAGTGTACATTTTTAAGGCTGACCCTGGAGAAGATGACTTAGGTGGCACCATAGACATTGTGGAGAGAGAGTCTGTGAAAGATTATGAAGTTGAACTACTTGATCAGAATAGCAGTATTCATTTGCCAAGAGAAAAGATGGTTTATATGACTGTCAATGACTCT
>NW_006371817.1:0-963 GCF_000327345.1 Myotis davidii
ATAGATAGATAGATAGATAGTTACATTAGCAAAGAATGACTTAAGTACAATTTTATGTCCTGTGAAAAATATTTTAAATCTTTATCTTCCCAAGTTAAAAATATTTTTCCTCAAGAAATCTATGTACAAAAAAAAAATTGCTGAGACTATTTTTAGATTAATAATTGTTTCTCTTCCTTAACAAGAAAGATGTCTTAGAGCATTTTCTCACAGTTTAAAAGGAATTTACCCATAAATCAAATACAAATATATATTGAATTTTTAATCTTTTAGGAACAGCTAATTAAGATTTTTTTCCCCTAGTTGCCTCTGGCTTAGGTGCACCGTGTGTGGTACTTCCCATGGTTTTGCATTTTGCTTTAATGGCAGGGGGAGGAAACCAGCAAAGCTCAGAAACCACACTGCATATCAAAATGTCACCATGGCAGCATTTGTCCACTTGTCAGAGTCCTTTTGAAATGACTCAGCCATTCATTTTGTTGAATCAATATTGAAGCTTTCAAGATTTATTACTTGAGGTTTGGGAGCAGGTGAGGCAAACAAACCCTCCATTCCTAACATTAAGTTGTAGTTGGGCCAAGATTATGATTTCTGTCTAGCCTTTATTTATAAAATAGACTATAAGGTTTCCACTCCTTGCATAATTATCTTGTAATAAGCTTGCATTTACATGCCTGCTAATACAGTGAGAAAGAATTTAAAGTTTTAGAAAACATCCCATGGGCTATGGTAAACTTACCACATGTTAAATTCAAATAGCAAATTTCCTGGGAGATGTGGAGGAGGGAGCAAAGAGGAGAGATGTAAAGCTTTTGATATAAAATCTTGAAATCTTTGATATAAGGTTCTTTAAATTCCATTTATATGTATCCCGTCTTGAAACAAAATTAACAAGAACCAGAATAAGCATGCTATTAAATCTTTCTCTTTAATAAGGTCCAATTATTAATACTGTCTCCTCTC
>NW_006371818.1:0-963 GCF_000327345.1 Myotis davidii
CCTAGTGGGTGTGAAGTGGTATCTCATTGTGATATTTTCTAAGCTTTTAATTTAAAAAAATTCAAACTCTCATTTTTAAAATAATCATCGGTATCTGTCAAGTTTTTAATGAACATTTGCTCTCTGTGCTGAATGCCGATAACAATGAGTCCACGTGGGCACATCCATGCACAGGCCTCATTGTTCAGGAGTCTCAGAGGAGGAGTGGAATGTGTGGCAGTCCTGGCTCCCTGTTCTCCTAGCAAATTCACACCTGCTGCTCCCTCCTTTAAATATGTTGCATGTTATCACTGTCACCTCCCACCCCCCCAAGATTTAGCCCCTCATGGGTCCCATCTGCCTCACCCAGGTACCTGGGGGCTCTACAAACCTGGGTGCAATTGAGGTGATATCGACTATTCCTTCAATATCGTTTCCCCAGGATTGACATTATCAGGCCAGGACCAGGCTGGGAGGAGCCTGGAACCTGTGTCAGTTCTCTGCACACACACTCAAACCTTCCCACTAAAGGGCTCCCTAAGTGCTAATTAAGTGAAGCGTGTTTTAATTGATTTATATTATAAAAATTCCTGGGAGATGTTTCCATGGTATTTAAGGGTATCACAATGGTATACAGTGATATTTTGGGAAGCTAATTGGGACTTGGGGGCGGACTCGGAATGCATTATGATTTTTCCCATTTAAAGTAATAGACTACAAGTGGCTGCTGTCTGAAATTCACTGGCCAGTATATTCCCATGAACAGATGAGAGTCAGATAATGAGGGGTAGTTGTATATATGAAAATGAATAAGAAGAAGGGGAAGGGTGTCCTATGGGAATTCTGTGAAATTGAGTTTTAGTGCATCTGGCATAGTCCCTGGAATATTTTGACGCAGTTCATTGACTCCCTCACCTTCCACTTAAGTCCAAGACATACTTTTTCTCCACAGGAAAACTGAGCTTGGCAGATAGCAAGAGAAAG
>NW_006371819.1:0-963 GCF_000327345.1 Myotis davidii
TGGTATTTCCACACGCTAACCCCTGGAACCTGTGAAGGTGACTTTATTTATTTTTTTCAAAGAGTCTTTGCAGTTATAACTAATATAAGTAAAATCAGAACCTTGAGATGAGATCATTCTGGAATTACAGTGGACCCTAAATCCGACGATGTGTCCTTAAAAAAGAAAGAGACTAGACACAGAGACACAAAAGAGGAGTCAATGGGGAAAAGGAAGCAAAAATTGGAATAATAGCCAAGAAACACCAGAATGCTGGCAGTCACCAGGATTTAGGAAAGGGGCAGGGAATGAATTCTCCCAAGAGCTTCCAAAAGGAACCGATCCTGCCAACATCTTGACTTTAAACTGTGTGAGAAAAAATTTCTATTGTTTTAAGGCACCACGTTTGTGGTATTTGTTATGGCAGCCCTAAAAAACCGCAGCATCTGAAATAGCCAAGACATTAATCTGATGAGCATGGCTACAGGATTTCAATTTGATGACGGGTTCTCCTTTCTACCTCCACCCTAACTTTGGAGCAATCTTAATTGTAATATTTTGAGATTTCATAAATTATTAATATTCCTTTATTTCAAAAACAGGTATGTATTCCTTTGACTCTTATGTCTTTTAGAATGAGTTTTACATAAATATTTGAGTCTGATCTAGAACCCTTAAGCCCTACTTGAGTCCTAGCTGCACATTTTATTCTCTTCCTAAAATCTCAGACTCAATGTAGTAATATTGCACTCGTCTTCTTTCATGCATTCCTTCACCAAATTTTCTTCTTCCGATTGAACGTCTCTGTAATCACTCCATTTTTCATCCCAACTGCTGAGTCAAAACCTCATTTTTACACCTCTATTCTTCTCCTAATTGCAGTAGAACTGAACACTAATATATGAAAATATTTCCTTTATATTCGACTCTACTATGTATCTTTTCATCTATTCTACTGCCATCACCTGAGCTAGGTAATAATGA
>NW_006371820.1:0-963 GCF_000327345.1 Myotis davidii
TGCACAGACTGAAACACAAAAATGGAATGAGCAACCTCATGAGCACTTCAGGTAGCTCTTCAACTAAGCCTTGTGAATCCTGAGGGTAAGGAGAAAAAACAATACAACTATCAACCAAGAGCCAGTGTCCACCAAAGCCCTCTCTAACTACCACACTAGAGACTTTTTGCTCAGAGTTAAGTCATTGGCCTTACAATATCTGAAGCTAGGTATCACACAAAAATGCAGATATTTATGTAAGTCCTAATAGGGACAAAAAGGTGGAATGGAGCCTAAGGCAGGGAACTTGAAGAGGTGGACAGGCAGTGGAGGGTTCTAACATCTATATGGATAAGCAGCCAATAACCCAGCCTTACAATTCTTATGTCACCTCATCTTAGGGTCTTTTACATCTACCCCAGGGCAGTTACTAACACAGAGCTTATTACAGGAGCATCTCTGCCATCAGGAATAATATAGTCTGGCCTTTTACCTTTTGGTCTCATCCCCTATCCTTAAAGCATAGATGCCCATTGTTAATTTTTCAAATCCATGTCCTTCATTTTTCCACTCACTCCCTGTCATTCCTTGAAGCTCTTGGCTCCCTCCCTTCCTAAGGTAGACTAGATGGCCTATCTAGAGACTAACATTAAAAAGCCCCACTACAATGGGCCCCTTCTAGTTCCCTTTAATCCTTCTTGTCTGGCGAAATTTCAACTCTGTGTTTTTCCAGAAATGATTTCCTATAACTAACTGATTACTACTAGAGTAAATCTCACAATTGATTCTAATAGTACCCCAGAAGTGCCTGGAATTCATTCATTAATTCCACAAATAATGATCCTGTGCTTACTAACATGTGAATAAAACAAATGCCTCTTAGTTCTGTTTCCTTAGTCTCTTCTCTCTACAATCATCTCACATCAATTTCTAATCTCAATTTTCTCAAATGGAGGCCACCCCCACTTGCTCAATGGATGTGTT
>NW_006371821.1:0-963 GCF_000327345.1 Myotis davidii
TTGCATATTATGCTTTTATTATATAGGATGCTGTGGAACCCCCTCACATCTCCCCAGACCTTAATATTGCAGTGCTGAAAGCTGACATCCAACTGCCCTTATTTGCATTTTTCTCTGGGATGTCTCATTGGTAGTCAGAAAATACCAACACCCACCCCCTTACCCAAGACTAATCTGAAAAATGTCTGAGAATGTGGCATATCCATCTCCCAGCACCCACACCCCTCTTTACTCAGGTTGGATATCCTTAAGATACCTATTTACACTGGCTTCCCAAGTTTACAAACTAGTTAAAGCTCAGTAACCCAGGATGGTTACTTGCTTGATAACGTTACTTTCATTGTCTCTCTATGCTTCCCAATCTTACTTGCCCACTTCTTACTGATAGTTCTAGGAATCATTTCCAAAATTAAACTGCTTACACTGAAATCCTTATTTCAAATCCCCTTCTGAGAGAAACAAAACTGAGATGAGTACTTTCTTTTGTCATCTTTATATCTATTATGTTTAAGTTGGAAAAAAAATCAGGTAAAACATGGAATATGAAGCAGAAGTTGTAAAGATGATCAATAAAATCAATAAAAATTATTCTTACATAGAGAAGTAAGTTGTAACAAAAAATATATTTTTTAGATCAGCCCACAGCAGTATTTCTTAAAGTATTATATTTTCAATAGATATAATAATAGACTTTGGAAGTTTTGGTAATAAAATTAATGAAGATTTAATTTTAAGAACACATTAGAAAAATATTAGTTTTCTGCTGATTTCACACAGAACACTAACACAAGACTAGGAATAACAACCACTATGAGGGCATGGGTGTTGCATGGGTTAATGAGCATCACCAATTCAAAATGTGTTTATGATGAGCCATTGCACAAGAAAATTTGAAGTGCCCAGACATTTTTCACTTCCTGGATGGGAGAAACAATCCACTATCAGCTCTGAGCATCCCCACGT
>NW_006371822.1:0-963 GCF_000327345.1 Myotis davidii
ATTTAGTTTTTGAATCAACTAATCAGTGCAATGATTTTTGAAATATATAGGTGAAAGCTCCAAGTTCACATTTTCAATTCTTTAGAAGACATACAATTATTTACAATTTATAATTAATACTTTAAATCTTCAAGCATCTGGAATGACTCCATCAATTCAGTTTTTCATACTCATACTGCAATTAGTATCAAAAGGCACAATAGTGCCAATAAATGATCATAACAAACGATGGCATAATTACACCTCTCTATATTTTTAACTTCCTTCTTATATAAATATGCATATATTTAATTAAATGCTATTTTTAAAATGAGTAAGTGTATTTATAAGTATCTAAAACAGTTATTTTAAATTAAGTGCATTTATTACTAAGTAGTAATCATTGCTATATTCCTGTAGTAATTTTAAATAACTAGCCATAAGCAACATAAACAATTTCTAGTCAGAAAAATATTATAAGAATATGAAATGACATTGTCTTAGAGCTTTGAAAAAGCAGCCCAGGGAGGTGACTTGATGATCACATAGCTGATAATTAACAGAGGTAAACTTCCAAGCCAGGTGTCTCAACCCCCAATTCAGTAATTTTTCTTGCATGCCAAATCCAAATTAATAAATTTAATCCCAAATAGAGAGAACCAAAATTATCATGAGAAAAGAAATATCTAACTCTCACTTAAATACTTAAGCATAACATCATAATGCCTACATGAATTCTTACATTTCGAAACAAGTAAGAGCATTGTACCCAATGGAGAGAAGACCTCAATATCCCAAATTAACACTGTATTCTACCCAATTTGCTATCCTACACAGTATAGTGACTACCATGATCCATTACCAAAGTAAATTATAGCAAGCTTCTTCAGCATTTATCACATCACTAATATTCACAAAGAAAAAAATGTAAGGTGATTTAATCCAAACACAACTCTTGACAATACCAACTCCTCCAAGAAAATG
>NW_006371823.1:0-963 GCF_000327345.1 Myotis davidii
GATTTGGTGGATCCTTTAAAATGGTGTCATTTAAGTGACCTAGTTTATTGCAGAAAATTAGGATTTCTTCTGACACATTTCAAAAATTAAAGTTCTAGCCCTGCATATACTTACACGTATATCATTCCACCTTGAAAATATCCACACTTTGTGGCTTCATAAAGCACCATAGTAGCTCCCTCTTATCTACTGTTTTGTTTTCCGTGTTTTTAGTTACCCCTGGTGAACCACAGTCTAACAAGATCAAAGGGAAAATGGCGGAAATACACAGTTTATGCTTTAAAGTGTGTGCTGTTCTGAGTAGTGGGACGAAGTCTCAGGCCACCCTGCTGTGTCGCACCCAGGATGTGTGTCCATGTTGTGTACCCTCTTGGCTCATTGGTCACTTAGTAGCCATCTAGGTTTTCACATGGATCCACTGTATCACAGTGATGGTGCTCAAGTAATCCCTTACTTACTTAATAATTTCTACAAAGTGCAAGAGTAGAAAGGCTGGTAATTTGGATGCCAAAGAAAAGCCATAAAGTGCTTCCTGTAAGTGAGAAGTTATGGATCTATAGGTAAAAATCAGTATAAATAGGGTTTCGTACTATCCACACTTGCATCTATACTTTTCACTCTTTCAGGCATCCACTGAGGGTCTTGGGACGTATCTCCCATGGATGAGGGGGGACTAGTATACAGTGTTATGGTGGAAATGTTGAACATCCAAATCAAGCAACATTTCCATTCTGAAAAGGCCTCTTTCCTGCTACATTAAAAGCATCACAAAAAGAAAATAGATGGTTGTTATTCAAAACTGATGATCCTGTCTCAGCATCTTCAGTGTCAACAGCAAACTGTATTTTAAGACTCTGTATGAGGGCCCATTATGTCCTGTAATATTGGCTATATTCACTTTTATAAAATGTGAAATGCACATTGTAAATAGCCTATATATATATATATATATATATATATACA
>NW_006371824.1:0-963 GCF_000327345.1 Myotis davidii
GTTAATTTGCACATTACCTCTTTATTATACAGGATGCTGCTGTAGGCTCAAATTCCTTCTGCTGACTCTTAAACCTTACATACATCAACTCCCCTTATTAGCTAACTGGGACCAGCATCTATCAATTTAACCAAAATGACAAAGAATGTACCTTGTGCCAAAACTGTGCTGGTCATTTGGACAAAAGAATAACTAAGCTGTGATCTTACATTTCTGATTTGTCTTTGCATGATTAGAGCTCAATTGTTTGGTTCAGGACTACTACTTCAATAGCTGGCTCTTGTAGCATTTACAGTAATACTAGCTTCTATAACCAATGAACTGTATCTTTGCTGGCTTAATTCAGTAGAAGTGTGTTTCTTCATATAATGTTTAAAATTTCTGTTTTTAATCAGTGAGTGGTTCCAGTCATGTGTTCAGGTAACAATGTTCCTTTCCTCTTGAGATCTGTCGCATTCAACATGGGCCTTCCCAACCAATCTTGAGTTTGTCTCCACCCTATCTAGCCCAAGTGAAATGAACGTGAAGGATTGTGCATGGGGATTTTTTGTTTCCACCTCAACGTGGTTCATGTAACTTCTATTCACATTACTTTGTCTAGAGCTCAGTTTCATGTCCACATCCACCTGTAAAAAAATGCTTGCAAACTTGATCTAGCCATGTGGCCAGGAAGAGAAAATGAGTTGAGGAAATAATTTCCCTGTCAGTCATTCCTGTCCATTCTGTATACTGCAACTTTAAACAAGAGGCAATACTCCCCTTATCCTGCCTAGATATCTGAGATGCCCTTCAGCCATGTCTGCCCCTGACCTCATCTGTCACTGTGCCAAAATAAGACAACCTTCCTTTAGTGTTTCTTAATATTTTCTCATAAAAACTGTCTTATGTAATAGATCCTAAAATAACTCCCCAAAATTCGTACCTGCTATGCACACCCTATGTCAGTGATGGCGAACCTATGAC
>NW_006371825.1:0-963 GCF_000327345.1 Myotis davidii
AAATTCCAATTTTCAAGTCAGACAAGTGAGTGTTAACAACAAAATTCAAAAAGGGCTCATTGAACATGTTGACTAGTCAGCTAAACATGATGACCACCAGGTGCCCACATGACTTCATTAAAAATAAGTGATTCTCAAACAACTTGATTTCCTTTTTTAACAGGGTTCCTGGATGGTTGTCATAGACAAACATCTGGAGCTTATTAAAGTCTTTCATGATATCCCTTTGGAAGACAGTTTATAAAAATTGGAACTAACACAACACTGGGAAGGATAACTAGTATATTTTAGAATCAAGATTTGTAAAAAGCTCTTAATAGGCTGGAATAGTTGGCTAAAAATAAGCCATTTAACTGAAGACAAGACAGTTCCCAGTCATTTCTGCCAGTGTAGCAACTCCTCTGACCCTCACCCAAGAGCTGCGAGACCAAGGAAACATCCTAAAGGGCAAGTACTTGCATGCAGCTCTAGAAATGAGGAGCTGCTTGGAGGACAAATGGGCACAATACAGCTATCACATGTTGTTTCTCAAAACAGCAAGCTCCTCATCAACCAAAGTGCTCAAGCAGGGGCCGTCTGTGGCTGAAGCTAGAGGTATCTCAACTGGGAGCTGGACTGTTTCACATGAGCTCCAAGATCCCGGGCATCTCTAAGTGCTGGGACATTTGTCTGAGCTTCCCATACCACACCTGCGCCGGCCCTGGCACTAGAAGGATCCTATATTTTTGCACACTTTCACATACTAACTCCTGGATTTACATGGCTGCCTATCTTTCCTGTAGCCAGTACAGGGGGGATGACAGCAAGACACTTTCAGAATGGCTAATCTGAACAAAAACGGAAGTGTTTGATGACAGCATCCATCTGTAGGGATGAAGGGTCTATCACTGTGACTACTCCCTTACAAATACCATCAGCTGAAATCCCTTCTCCCTCTATACCAGTGGTTCTCAACCTGTGGGT
>NW_006371826.1:0-963 GCF_000327345.1 Myotis davidii
ACAGAGATGAAGAGAAAACAACAAATTGTACGTTTGTATATGTCTTAGAGTGGAATTTTAAAGCTCAGATACTCATTTTTATTACCTCATAAGATGTTGATCTAAGACTGAAACAATGTCTACTCTTATCAGAGAGAATTGAATTGCAGAAAGCATGCTAGATGCTTCTCCCCGAAAGAAATGTATAGTACTTCACACATCTGATAGTGGTTACAAGACACATCATTATATCATGTACTACTAAGAAAGATAAACTACTGCCCATTAAAAGTGGGAAAATGAATTAGAATTGATGGAATACTGTAACCCAATACATCCCATCGTTCACAAAGGGTCTGCAAATGCAAGATGCTCTTCCCAGGAAACCACCACGTCCTCAGAAGCATCTGTCCCTGTCCCGGAAAACTATAATTAGCAAATCAGAAAACGGGTGAACACAGTGTGGCCTGGCCTCTGCCGTAATCGGGTAAACGCCATCCTGATGGCAGGAAGCCGTGGGGCCATTGAAGCGGTGAATGCCGGCCCCCGTGAATTCCTCTGACACACCACGCGCCACAAAAATCAACGTCTTGTCCCTTCTCCTTTCCCTGTTTTGAAATTCAAGTGTCACTGCAGTGCATCTTATTCTCAGACCTAAACCCCATCTGGAAAACTAGTTGAAAATGAACTTGGGGTAAACTAGTACAGTTTCAGCTGTCCAGAGTCTACAAGACAGAATGAAGGCTGGAGGCTGGGAAGGACATTGGATGGGACGAATTCCACACCTTCTATTCCATTTTTACTTTCAAGAATATAGGAACAATATAGGAAGCATGGTGGGTAGAATAACATTCCCACTCTCCACAGATGCCCACGTCTGAATCCCTGGGATATGCGAATATATGTCACATGGCCAAGTTAAATTAAGGGTGCAGATGAAGTTAAAAGTGCTGACCTTAAAATAGGAAGATTGGCCTGGATATT
>NW_006371827.1:0-963 GCF_000327345.1 Myotis davidii
CCAAATGGGACATTAATCAATTTAAATAAATTAATCAAAACTGTGTTTTTCTAACACCTAACTGGTTAAGCAAGAAACAAAATACAAGCAAGCAAACAAACAAAACCCTGTAGGTTACAGATAATAAATTCCTAAACTCTTAATTCTTAAGCAAAATGGCTGCATCTTTATTACATAGTGTTTCAGTGTGTGTGTCTAGTAGGAAGACTCCAAGTGATGAGGGCACGAATTGTTTTCCTGATGATGGTAAGCACCCTTCAGTGTGGGTAAAATCAACAGCTCTGTAAGTATCACATCTTATGCTTTTGAATAAAACCTACACTTAATCACCATTTTAATCATAAAGATAAAATCTAGCTGTTGAAGTACTATGATGTTCTCATAGGAGCTTAGGGTGGTTGAGTTTCCTTGTTTTCTAATATTTTAAATACTGTTTCATCGTGCTTCATTCTTGCAGGAAATCCTTGGGAGTAATAAATTAAGGCTGAGGACAGAAACTGTTGTCATTTATTGAAGCAGTTTTATCTACTCCTTTTCTAATGAACCATTTCCTTGTTCTTACATTATTTAATACTGCATAGTGTTTAAGAAAGCTTATCTTTAGAATGGTAGGAATAGTGAAAGTATGAAAAAGACAAAACATATATTCAGTTTACTTTTGTGAAGTTGGGAATTTGATGTATCATTTAGGGCCATATAACATTTAAAGAACAATCTTTGTCAGCGAGGGCAACCAAGAAAATGAAAAACAAAACAAAATTTAAAAAAAAACACTTTCACCAAGTTATGCTATTCAAATATTCTGAAAATCAAATTACTATTTGGGCTTCACACTATAGGTGAAGAGATATTAGAGACATCAAAATTAAAATCTTAATGATAATATAGGAGAAAATGTGCAAGTTATTATCAGAATAGAAGCAATTACAAAGAAAAGCAAATATATTAGAAAATAAATTAAAA
>NW_006371828.1:0-963 GCF_000327345.1 Myotis davidii
GAATTGCAAGGAAACAAATTTCCGTTGTTTGAGCTACCCCATCTTTGTTAGTGTTACGGCAGTGCTGGCCAACTGATATAGGCAGATAGAGGGGTCAGCAGAACACAGGGGTCAATCGTTTTAAAAACCATGTGTCAATGAGTCCTTTGGCTCTGCTTACACACAGGGGTACTAACCAGAAACAAACAGAGCAGACTCTTACTAATTTTGCGAGGAAATTAAATTGCCAAAGAAACCACAAGCCTGGCCTGACAAAGCAACCCTCTGAAACCAGCAGGAAGAAGGCTGAGAAGGAGACGACTGCCCAAGATCTGCTTCAGATGTGGTCAGGGAGGATAATGCAGAAGAGAGCTCCTCCCAGAGTGTCAGGACTAAGAGCTGCCAGATGCACAGAGCACAAGACTCCTCCTTTCTCCATCCCTGTTCTGGTCCAACAGGATTTAATGTTGTGCTACAGTCTAACGGCTGAGAGTATTATCATTCTCTCCTTTCCCAAACAGGAGTTTTCATAACCATTATTATATTACTACTCCACTGAGGCATATTGGGTGAAATGGGATTAGAAAATTATGGGTCTCAAAGGAACTCTATTCTGACCTCATAAATGAGATGCACCCAACATCACCCAACAATCCTGAAACTTGAGCTTATCGCAATAACAGGATAGGATTTTGACTTCAATCCTTTGGGAGAGGGGGTGAGTGTGTTCTAAGTATGAAAAGGAGATGCATATATCTATTTGGTTTTTACCTGGACAGACCATGTTAGAGATTGTTGGATGTCTCCAAATGTGTTTCCACTTCTGCTTTATTATTAGAAGTTCAAAATTTTAGCTGGGTCCATGGCTGCCCAAATTAAAGATATTTCTCAACATCTGTTGCAATGAGGTATGGCTGTGATTAAGTTCTGATCCATGAGACATAGGTAGGCATGATGTGTGTAACATCTGAGATGTGTCCTTAA
>NW_006371829.1:0-963 GCF_000327345.1 Myotis davidii
AGAACTGAGGTACAGAGAGATTAAGTAACTTGCCCAAGATCACAGCTATCAAGGGGCAGAGTCAAGATTAGAACCCTGGCCCTGGAACATGCTGTGAACCAGTTACATCAAACTGCCTCTAGCAGATGTGGTTACGGGGCAGTCCCCGGAGATAAGGATGCCTGGAATGTTACATTGGGACCTTCATGCTAAGCTCAGGCAATGGAGAGTCAACAGAAATGTTTAAACAATGGTATCCTTCTGAGCCAAAACTGAATGGAAGGTGATTAGCACAGGAGAAAGCTTAGGAGGCTCTAGCAAGAGATGACCTTTCAGATAAAGGGCAGGTTACAACTGAAAGACATTTCTGAGGTTGAAGCAACAGACTGCAGCAGTGATTAGCTATGAGTATAAGAGGAACTGTCAGGAGTGACACCTTCCTTTCTGATTCTGGAGGTTTGTTGGAGAGTGAAGAGAATACAGGAGGAAGTGGAGAATAAAGGGAAGGAGGCAAAGGATAATGAGTTCCACTTTGAATGTGTTGATTTGGGGAAACTGAGGGACACCATACACATACATAGTACTTTAAGCAGCTGTAAATATGGGTCTGGAAGTTTGACAATAGAGTTTGGGATATGCTGATCCATGGGAATAAATGAAACAATTCAGGATAAGCTTAGGTGCTCAAATAAAAGAGTTTCTGAAATAGGACTCTTAGGTATCAGAGGAGGAAGGTGAACTCCTGGAAGAGCCTGAGAGGACACAGAGATGCTGAATGGAACCCAAAGGGAAGATGCCATGGAATCAAACAGGGAGCGTTTCCGTGAGTGAACGATGGGCGATGGTGACAAAGCCTAGAGAGAATGCCAGGAGAGTGAGAGGTTGAAGGTTTTTTGGTTTTTTTCACATATCTTTCCCTCTTTTTTTCTACTTCTTGATTTCAGGGAGAGAAAGAGAGAAGGAAAGAGAGATAGAAACATCAGT
>NW_006371830.1:0-963 GCF_000327345.1 Myotis davidii
CAAGGGCCCTTCTTTTGCTGCTGTAACTTGTTTACTGAGCCCATGAAGCCCAACTGGCTCATTTCTTCCATGGAAAAACAAAGATGTAGACAGAGTGAAATATGCATGCAAAAAGGTCATAAACAGAAAACTATGGGATGACAGAAGAGGGTGAGAGGACAGAGGAGTGAACTAATAACTCTGTTCTTAAAACCTATGCCCATGTCAATAGGTGTGACTCAAGGAGTTGGTGTCCCAGCCTTTACAGAGATGATTGAGAGAAGGTATGGGGATGCCAGAACATCATATTTTAAGACACTTCCCAGGTCTGTAGTAACAAGAAATTCAACCTTCTCCCGTCTCTGCTATATATTAAATCCTAAAATGAACTATGCTTTAACTTCTTCACATGACAGGAATTTGTTGTTAACCTAGAGTCTCTACTACCCTCCTTGGGATAGGAAAAATAATGTCCTGCCCCCAAAGGTGTCCACACCCTAATCCTGGAGCCCATGGATATGTCTATAGCATGGAGAGGGAGATTTGAGATTGTAGGTGGAATTAATGTTGCTAATCAGCTGGCCTTGAGATGGAGAGATCATCTTGGATGATCTGGATGGACCAAATGTCACAAGGACCCTCTTAAGTGGAAAAGGGAGGCAGAAGAGAGAGTGTTAAAGTGATACAATGTGAGAATGTCTGGACCAGCCATTGCTAGCTTTGAAGATAAAAGGGGGGCCATGATCCAAGGACCAGGGGAAAAGGGGTAGCCTTTACAAGTTGGAAAAGGCAAAAGAACAATACTTCCCTAGAAGAATTCTTCCCTTTCATTCCTTTCTTGAAAGAAAGAAACACAGCTCTGCCCATATCTTGATTTAGCCCAGTGGGATTCATTCATCTCTGAGATCCATACCATAAAATAGTAACTTGACATTGTCATAAGCCAGTAATTTTGTGGTAGTTACACCAGCAATGGGAAACACA
>NW_006371831.1:0-963 GCF_000327345.1 Myotis davidii
ACTAGCAATGTATGAGAGTTCCAGTTGCTCCATATATTTGTGGCATGTTCTTTTGGTATTGTCAGTCTTTTAAATTTTAGCTATTCTAATACTGTACTTATGCAGCGCTATGTCAATGTGCTTTTCACTTCTCTGATAACTAATGATGTTGAGAATCTTTTCATGTAATTATTAATCATTGATAGAACTTTTGGGAGGTGAATATTCAAATAAAGATGATTGTTTCTATCCTACTGTTGAGTTATAGTTACTATGTATTCTGGATACAAGACCCATGCCAGATTTATTTATTATGAATATTTTCTCCCATTCTGTGGTTTGTCATTTCCTTATTGGTGTCTTTTGAAAAGCAAATGTGTTTATTTTGATGGAATCCATCTAATTTATAAACTTTTTTATTTATAAGGTTTGTGCTTTTCTTGTTTTCTGAGAAAATGTCATCTAAGCTAACATGGCAAATATTGCTCCTGTTTTCTTCTTTTGTAGTATTTTTAAATTCAGGTCAGTGATCCATTTGGAGTTAATTTGGAGGTGTTGATGACAGGTTCCTTTTCTATATGGATATATAGTTGTCTGTGCATCGTTTGTTGAAAAGACTTTCTGTCTCCATTACATTTCTTTGGCACCTTCATGCAAAATCATAAGTTTGGGGTTTTTTGCTCCATTGATACACACATTTCTCTTCTTTCATCAGTACAACATTGTCTTTATTATTAAAGCTTTATACAAGTCTTGAAATCAGGTAGTTTAAGTTTTCCAGCTTTGTTGCTCTTTTAAAAAAATAGCTTAGGCTACCCTAGGTCTTTTGAATTTATATAGGCATGAGTTTGGTTTGCTAATATTGTGTTAAGAAGAGTTGTGTCTACTTTTTTTAACATTTGACTTTCCTATATCCTAGTTGGAAATGGTGCCTTTAAGATATCTAGCTGTCCCTAGCCAGTTTGGCTCAGTGGATAGAGAATC
>NW_006371832.1:0-963 GCF_000327345.1 Myotis davidii
GCATGTTTGTCTTTTATTAGTGTAGATGTCTTTAGCTTGTTTTGAAGTTGTGTACATGCTTTATTTCCCAGAAATTCCTAGTCTATGAGTGATTTATTGATCTCTTCCAATGATACCTAACAGAATGCTTTATATACAATTAAAACAAATTATTCCTTTGATGACTAAATATGTGCATGCATTAAGTGCATTCATGTAATTTAACTTCTTTACAACTTTAAACTTTATGATAAAAGATCTGATAAATCCAGATAGAAATTCCAAATATTATGCTCTAAAATGTTTTACTATAACTTCATTTTCAATATGGGTCATAAAAAAGTCATGTGCAAATGTAATAATTTTCCCCAAATGAATTTATTTCCATTAAAACTTCAGTGTGAAGAACTGTTAACTCTATTTCAGAGTACTTGTAATTATACATTCTCTCTCTGCCTCCTCTCAGCTTGGAACTAGGGTACTTTTGGAGGATTTTCCCAACACATGAGAGAATTAAACAACCTATCAAAAAAGAGAAAGCAAAGGGAAGATTCTCTCTCCCAATAGGGCAACCTCTGAATGTGTGAGAGGGAAAATGGGCTCAGTATTTCAAAACCAAACTAAGACTTACATCATGGAGTGGATAGGCAGCTGAATAAGTGTTAGAAGTCAGCAGTCTTTCAATCCCAAACTTTTTCTTCCCATCTTCAATGCCAAAAGGACATCGGGTAAGAATATAATAAACCTGTAAGATAAGCATAAAGAGGAACACATTTCATAACTATGTTTTCCACATTTTTGTCAAGCACAATTTAAAAATGTCTACTTTGTCTGAATGTAGATAGGGGCTCTGATTACAGAAAGAACCTTCCCTTTGTTGTTTGGGGGAAGAGGTGGAGGGTGGGACTATGTGGAGTTTGCAGGTATTTCAGCTCCTGGGTATGAGAGCCTATTCCTATAGGCAGCGGTTCTCAACCTGTGGGT
>NW_006371833.1:0-963 GCF_000327345.1 Myotis davidii
GCATGAATTCCATGCACCAGGCCTCTAGTTAAAGTATAAATGAACACAGACTGCCTGGCCCATACAAAAGGGTGTACTCTGCTTTCCCTCCCCTGTGATCCCAGAGGAAAAAGTCAGAGCTTTGGCTTGTGCTATGCATCCCCAACCCCCACTTCAACTATTTCCACACATTCACCTGTCATTAGCAAGAAAGAGGGCTAAGTAAAGGTATTGCTTTTCTCAAATAAAGGGATACTAATAGTATTAAAATCATTGGGTTATTGTGAGATTGAAATTAGATAATGCAAATAAAGTACAAAGCACTAAGCCTGCACATAATAACAGTCCTGTTAACACTCACTATTTGCTTGTTGGCTAGGCTCATGGCCACAATAATGAACCTCTCCCAGTGTCTGGGAGAAAAATATCATTTGGCTGGTGGTCAGAAAGGCGGAACATTTTAGGAGCTGTTTGCTTCACAGTCACTCTGTGATGCATGCATCTACCTCAGAAGGACAGGCCAAAGAGGAAAACTCCTAAAATGCTACCTGCTAGTTGTGCAACCATCGCTAAATTATAGAATAATTGAATTAAAAGAGGCTTTAATAATAAGTCTAGCCTCCATTTCATGTTCTCGCTACAACATGCACGGCAAAGGGTACTCAGCTCCCATAGCCACTGTGACAAACCTATTCCCCAATATATTCAGGAGAGAGATCCATAGGGAGGAATAATACCAAGTTGCCTGTGCCCTATCTTGTTTGTTTACACTATAAATTCAACACTGCATGTCACTATGCACAGACTAGCATGAGGGCTTCCTTTCAATTTCGGAAATAACCTTATTCTCATTTTGATTCCAGTAATAGGAGATATAAAGAAAATGTCAAGAGAGGTTACTAAACGATTTAGGAGCATTTTCAATTCCTGTGTTGCATTTTTAATAGCTACATTAAAAAGTGAATACTATGGAGTCTCTCTCTC
>NW_006371834.1:0-963 GCF_000327345.1 Myotis davidii
AGAGATCTATTATTCTTATGACTTTATCTGGAACAGAAATAATATGTAATATGTACAACAAATGATCATTTTATTACCTTCTTTGAGGCAGAATCAATGGGCAGGTTGCTTTGCTTTCTATAGTAGCAACATTACACATAATTCTCAAGTACCACATGGTAATATGTGCACATCATTTTGGTAAAATTTTGCTACATAAAGTGTGGTCCTTGTATTAGTGGCATGAACATCACCTGAAAGTTTGTTTGACATGCAGACTCTCAGGCTATGGCTAAAATTTCTTGAATCGTTATCATTTAACAACCTTTTAAACAAGATCCCCAGGTGACTTGTAGGTGGATTAACATTAGAGACATTGTATGAAGAGGGGGTATACAGATTTTGCGGTAACTTGATTAAAAGTCATTTTCCTATGAGGTTAATTGTGTGGTGCTTTCTTGAAAGCTTCAGAAGTACAAAGCAGAACTTTACAATAAATGTTTCAGAACAAAAGCGCATAAATTTATAATTAAGGGGTCTGATCCTGTCACAACACAGCCACACAACCACAGAAACTATGTTGAGTCCCCTGAGAAATCTTTACAGTTAAATTATATGCAGTGTATTTTATTGAAGATGGCTCAAATGTCTATACTGAAATAGTTCTATTTAAAATGGTTAAAATAATAATGTTCTGGGGCCCATGTGGCATTATATTTTGTCTTCTGATTTGCCAAATACACAAGGTGATACCTAATGTTATGCAGTTTCTAAGCATCAAAGAGGCAAAACTCTCCATTTGCTTGTTCGTCAAATATCTACCGAGGTGTAATAATGTCTAAATACTATTTATAACTTCAGACTGATTATTACACTTTATTTTTATTATTATAAAAATTGCATTGTGATATAACTTTATGTTTATTCTTTAAACTGTTACAGATGTCTCCAGCCCTCAATCCCCTGAAGACATAACAGAGAAAA
>NW_006371835.1:0-963 GCF_000327345.1 Myotis davidii
ATGGATGGATGGATGGATGATGGAAATAAGAAAATGCTAGGATGGCAATGATAGAACCAAAGGAAGTGGATGATGTGAAGTTGTTTGTCCAGGCTAGGGTGAGGTCTGATGGACCTCCTCCAATTTCAATTCCCTTGACCAATGGCTAGAATTGTTGTGACCACCAGGTAGGTTTAGGGACTCTCTCTACAACAATGATGGACTATCAAGTTGGCATCTTTTAGCCCAATTTTCTATCCATTAATCCTTTCAGCTGAAACATTCTTTCTTCAGATGAAATAATCATCTACACAACATCCCCTCCACGGTGTGGGCTCCCTTGATTTTCATTCCGGGGGACAACCTTTCTTCCCAAGTAATAGCTCCCTCACTATTGCTACAAACAATTTTTTTCTAATGTTTTTAGACATCACTCTCTTCCAAAAACAACTTCAGGTGCTCACAGCAATGCATAAAATACCACAAGAGAATAGAAATTAGAAAACGGCGAAGGGAAATACAAGTACAGTCTAGGAAAGTGTCACAAAACGAAGCTAGGAATGATGTTAAAATCAATACAGCAGGCCATTTTAATTCTAAGTTTTCTTAACACCACAAGGGATGAATACGATTATGAACTCACTAGTGGGAGTCTGGTGTTCATGTCCCCTAGATATCGGCATCTGTTCTCTAGCTGGGACATGAGGTCTTTTGCTCGTTCACACAGGACCCTCCTTCCAATTAAAGGGAGCACATGTTCAAAGACTTCACCGGCTTTCCTGCCAGCTCAAATCAAAACAGCCATAATAAGCAAAGCTGTTGCTCTGCCTTCCCTTCCCAATCCGAGAACCAGCGTCAGAGAGGTGCTGGGAGAATAAATGGACTTAGTGCTCCCTCTGTATTTTCCAAGGCCACACCTCTGACAGACAGCAGCTGAAGCCCTTTGTCATTTGAAGTGAATTAAGCTGAAAAATAGAAATGGCT
>NW_006371836.1:0-963 GCF_000327345.1 Myotis davidii
TTTTTTTAAAGTACATAAAAGGCCATTTATTTTTTCAATACAGATTTTATTATGAAGGTAATATTAATCATAACAGAAGATACTAAGCAAAAAATAGAACAAAGAGAAATGAAAATATATTGTATCCAGGTAAGAATATCTTCAAGAAAAGATAATGCAAAATCTCCCAATACTACCCAGTAAATTACTAAGGTAATAATGCTCTGTCATGTGAATATCCATTCCTATTGGACTTCATATGATTTGTAAGTCGGTGGTGTGTGAAGCTGGCATTTGGAAGCAAGATCGGTGAGTAATTTAGATTAAATGTGCTGAATCTACAGAATTTCTACCACTTGGATACTAACAATTGTCAGGCATTCTGTCTCCGTAAGAGCTTGTAGAGAAAGAGGTGAATTCTTTTTTAAACAGCAATTCTCAAGCATGTGGTCTAGGAACAAGCCCTTTTCTGAACAGTTGGCTTTGTAGGATAGAGTGAACATACTACGGAGGGAAATATCCCAAGAGGATATTGCAAGAACATTGGTCTATTAGGTTATTTCTCTTTTTAAGTGCGTCTTCAGAGTAGGAAATTCGGAGAACCAGTGATCATAAAAATTATATTCCAAGATCTTAGAAGAAAATCCCAAGTATCCACCTTATGTTCCCGTCAAAAATGCTCCCAAACCTACCATTCCTGACCTACTTATTGTGTAGTCTATTAAAAAGAACATCATTGGGTAAAACAAAAAAAGGAAAATTGCCAATGTGGTTTACACTCTACATTTTTCAATTCAACATTTATTTATATGACACAGGACAGCCTCACTATTTGAAGTTTTCTGAATCACCAAAACAACTAGAAAAGCAAAAGATTTTACACAGTTTGACTACAAAGGAGGCACTGAAGATTACTTCAAAACCTCAATACTGGCAAGGATGTGGAGAAAGAGGAACCTTCATACACTGCTGGTGGGAATGCAG
>NW_006371837.1:0-963 GCF_000327345.1 Myotis davidii
GGACACCTTCCCTGTGCTGGAACTACAATTTGTGAGGTTTTATTCTGCTTGGACTTTACCTCACATGTACATATTTCAGGGGTCTACCAGAGATGTGGGTGGGGTTTAGACTCAGGAAAAGAACAGCTTCCAAAAATCCACATAGTACACGAGAGTTCATTAACCTTTTCCTCTACTTTTGTGCATATTATACCATAGTACAAGTTACCATAGTAATTCTCATAGAGTTAAGATTCTCATAGAGATATGATATTGCAACAATAAAACAATAATAGTATACTATAAAGAGGAACACTCAAAGAACTCTTAGAAATTAAAAATATGATAAAATGAGTGAAAACCCAATAAGTTTAGATATTAAATAAGAAATCTCCCAAGAGGACGAAAGACAAGATATGGAAGAAAATGAACTCCAATCCTGAATCCTATATCTAGTTCAATTATCAACAAGGTTTGTGGACAGAAAGAAGACATTAGCAGAAATTCAAGGCTTTAAGTACCCTTTGTCAAGAAACTGCTGGAGAATGTGCTCCCTAAAAATGTGAAGGAAATACAGGCAGAGGAAGACATCGGTGTCAGAAACGTTAACTCCATTTTAGGAGTGCAGAGGACCGCCACATCCACCAGGGCCTTCGCAAGATGAAAACTACAGGCAGCCAATCCAGAATCTGGGTAAAATCCTTCAGGGAGGTGAAATTGAAAGGATGTCTGATGCACGCGTATGCCTTGGGAGAACCTCTAGACCGCAGGCCAATCTGGCTCTGCCTGTTTTTTAAGTAAAATTTTATTTGAGCACAATGGCACCCTTTTATTTACACATTGTCTAAGGCTGATTTCGCACTGCAAGCAGAGTTGAAGTGTTGCGACAGAGACCACATGGTCTGCAAAGTGTAAATAATAGGGTGTCCCCCCAAAATGTATGCACACACCTTGAATAATTATAAAGTCAGTATTTATTAAAAT
>NW_006371838.1:0-963 GCF_000327345.1 Myotis davidii
AGGGAGGAAACAAGGGTGTGGAGAAAAGAAAAGAACTAGGAATCCTAGGAGAAATGTATGATTGGAAAGTTAAAATACCAGATAGCTTGGAACATTTTGTAATGCCAGAAAGTAAGGAAATGCTAAGAAAAAAATGATGATGAGGGCATGCCAAAAGGACATAGCTGTCAACATAAAGGTGCTCTCCATGGCCAAGATGGGACAATCTGAGCAAGGAAACAAATAACGATGGTATTGACTCACACTCCATAGATGAAAATAATGAGCGCCTACTAATATAAATAATTATTTGAATAAATAAACACAAAGAAAAGCTCTTGCCTACAGTAGAATTTAAATTCTTAACATTGAAGGCAAGAAATAAAAAACAATTGTAATAATGGTTGCAGGCAAGGACATGGATTGATGCTAAAATCAGTGAGCACAAGTGTGAGGAGAAATGGAACGTTTGTAAGGTTTCAAAGTAACTCCCCCCAAAATACATACTAATTACAAAAGGAAAAATAGTAATTTTCCAGTGGGGATACCTGGCAGACACCGCCTTACCAAGCTATCAAGGTGAACATCAGTAGTAATGAGACCTATCGATATCATCGACCACTGATCCATTTCCCTGAGAGAGCGCACTGTCACTTCTGTGATAGTGCAGACCCTCAATCTGGTCATGAGAAACACCAGATAAACCCAACTGAGGAACATTCTATAAACACTGGAGCAGTGCTCTTCAAAAAGTTTGAAGTTCACAAAAAGCAAAGAAAGACTAAGGAACGATTACAGATTGGAGATGTGAAAACTGCATGCGATGTAGCATCCTGAATTGGATCGTGGAAAAAGACATTCGTAGGAAAACTGCTGACATTCCAATAAGGTCTGTAGATGAGTTAATAGTGTCCATTTGCTGGTTTCTATCATTGTACCATGGCTACATTTGGGGTGTTAACATTTGGGGAAGCTGGAATTCCC
>NW_006371839.1:0-964 GCF_000327345.1 Myotis davidii
AAAAAAGTATTTACCTTCAGTGTTGCTATGAGGATTGATGGTGTATGTATACAGCATTTAGAACACTGACTAGCTCAGCTCTTCAAAAGAATATTAAGGCAATTTTTAACAGAAAAGAGTGACTAAGAATGAATTTTGTTTAAAAAAATGTTTCAGCCAAAATTTTCTCTCACATGATAATGCTTGCCCTAACACATACACAGACAAGAAAGGTCATTGTAAAGCTATTAACTCCTCCTTTGGTAAAAGCCATAGTAAGTATTCTGATAAATGCTCTATGATTATCCCCCAAAGGTCTTTTGGCTGAAGATAAGTAATAGAAATTCTCATGTTCATTTTATAAGTAAAAAAAGCAAGAATTATTCTCAGCCTTTGATGGGAATGTTGAACCCTCCCGCGGGGAGGCACCCCTGGCCTCAGGGGTCCCACCTGCCTGCTCGCTGGGCCTCATGCTGCCATAGGAGTGGGCAGAGAGAAACCCTTAGCAAATATTCCCTGGTGAGGATGGTTTCACAATAGTGCCTTACAGATAGCTCGTAGATTTTGCAAAACTCTACAGGGCACTTCTTGATATTGGAAAATACTGGATGCAGTGCTATTTGGTGGACAATCAATTCAGAATGAAAGTACTGTATGCCACTGTGGTCCTCTGCAGTCCTCCAGCTTCTCTCTTCCCTGCTTCTCCAGCCCCCATTTCAGGCCCTTTAGCAGAATTTTATTTGGAACAGGGGAAAGAAAATGTGTGTGGATGAAAGCAACGTACTATATGCAAACTCTCATGTGCTCCCTTGCTATTCACTTTTACATGCACTCTTAAGTACTTTGAAGGGTATGATCCCTAAGTTATATAAATTACAATTCAAAGGAAGTCATTCATTTTTAAATTTAAAAAAAAAATTTTTTTTCAAGAAATAGGGTAAATCACTGATTAGGAACAGGATCACAAGCCATTCTTATTTTTTTT
>NW_006371840.1:0-963 GCF_000327345.1 Myotis davidii
ACATTTGAGTAAGTGGTCTGCTCTCACAGATGTTGCAGGTTTGCACTGAGAGAGAGAGTTCTTCACCAGTCAACTCAGTTTGTGTTTCTAGACATGTCTGCTCGCAATGTCCTTGGGAAGGTTCGGCTGGAACAAAGCAACTGTCTGACTTCTGAGGTTGTTGGTCAGGGTGTGTGCCATGAGCTGAGAACAGCTGAATAGGTCTCCTGGCCTGGTTCCCTACCCAGTGAGGCTGTAGAATTGGCTTTATGTTTGCCTGGATTCTCTGGTCAGGCTTACTAGAGGGTTGGGATTGGGCACTTTACTCAGTAGTCAGTAGGCATATAAATTAGCTTCCCTGCCCTGCGGGGGCATCAGGATGGGACCCAAGGCCTATATAGCGCATTGTTTGGGAACCTGAATCAGGCAAGAGTGTTCGCTGAATTTCTTGGACATGTAAGGGCACTTGTTTTTCTGTGCTGATGGTCAGAGCCACAAGCTGTGCTCTCTGTCAAGTGCCACTGTAAACAGGGCTGTTGGATGAGCCCTGCGGCTTCCCATGTGCTCTGGTTAGGTTTCCTGGTGCGGTAGGCAGAAGGCTGGATTCAGCAGTGAGGGGGCTGTGAGTAGTTTCCCAGCCTCAGTGTGACAGGAGAAGCAGCTCGAAAGCTGGTGAAGCTCTTTGTTTCACCCCATGTTTCCTGGCTGGGCAGGTCAGTTACTTCCGCATTGTTTCTCCCTTATCATATTCTTTAACTCCTCTAGTACTCCAGGATTCATAGTGTGACAGAGACTGATGGTAAAACCTACGCGTTTTTACTGAATAATATATAACTTTGTATTCAGATATAATATGGACTTTGTTAATTGTTTTATGTGTGCATATTGACTCTCCCAACTGCTGGGTTGCAATTGGGATCTTTTGCCTTTTGCTGCTTTTAAAAGATATTGTAGTGCCCTATCTGGTTTGGCTCAGTGGATAGA
>NW_006371841.1:0-963 GCF_000327345.1 Myotis davidii
CCTACCTGCCTGCATTTCAAGTTAACCCTCTCAATAATACTGCCCTGTTGAAATGCATTTATAGACATGACTTAAAAGTAAAGATCTTTTGCTAGGAAACCAAATTAGATTTGAATTTGTTTTTTATTTTTTTCTATAGAGCATCTGGTACTATTTTTCCATGATTTTTAACTATTCTTCTCTTATAATCAGAGATCAAGAAGAAGCTGAAAACTTAAGTAAATATTTTGGTTACAGGCTTAAGTACATAGTCCTTGAGGTAAATAATATTTTAATTAATGTAACTCGGGCTTCATTCACAGGGAATCCTTTGTTATAGACAAATAAAAATAATTCAGTGATGATCATAAAGATAAATCAAATTTGTCCTTACTCATAACATTGAAAGCTTAATAGTGTACCAAATTTCTACTAGCCTCACTATCACCAGAGGTCCATTTTAAATCCAAATCCCTAGTGTTAAATAGCTTAAAACAGCTGTGTTTCTCATATATCTTGTGAAATAGATTAAAAGAGGCTTTAGGATTCCATATGCATTAAAAGTATTATCTTATGAGACAGCATGTTCCAATGGGAAAAGCGTGGGTCCTAAAGTAACATGTGTAGGGGTTTGCACCTCATAATTTTCTTCAGTTCTTTATTTTGTCATCAAGTGTAAGATGGAGATAAGCTCACACCTGAAGAACTCAAGAAAAGATAAGATAAAATATAATCATTAGAGGGGAAACAAAGCAGCCAACATAGTGCTGTCATGTGGTAGGCACTAGAGATATCGCTTCCCATTTCCTCTGACTATATGTGGTTATTATGTCATTGCATTGCACATCTTTATCAGGAAACCAATGCTCTCCTCTCATCTCCTTAATAGTATAGAGGTAATGAAACAACACGCCTTGCCAAGAGAATCAATTGATAATGGTTAAGAATCTCATGAAAATATAGTTATGAAGATCTAGGAAATGC
>NW_006371842.1:0-964 GCF_000327345.1 Myotis davidii
GCTCAACCACTGAGCCATGCCAGCTAGGCTAAATGCTCCCTTCTTGATACTACCTATTTCCTTCCCTTGTCAATGTGAGAAAACTTTACAGTATTTCTAAAACATGAGTTCACATGAACTATTTTTAAAGAACCTTGATCAATAACTTGCATTCTATACAAAAAATAGACTCCAAATGAGATACAAACCGAACTGTAGAACATAGAACTATAACAATTCATTAAAAAACATACAAGAAAGACTTTGTGACCTTGGGATAGACAAAGATTTTTTAGGTATATTACCAGAATATGAGCAATAAAAGAAAAATGGCAAGTTGGGTTTTATCAAAATTGAAAACTTCAAATGATGCTGGTAACAGAATGAAAAGATAAGCCACACGTTGGGACAAAATATTTGCAAATCACATGTCTTGTATATAATATACGAAGACTATACAGAGAGCTCAAAACTCAAGGAAATAACTGGATTAAAAAGTCAACAAAAAGAAGAAAAAAAAGTAGGCAAAAGGTCTGAACAGACAGTTCACCAAAGTAGATACACAGATGACAAACAAGCACATGAAAAGATGCTCAACAGCATTAGTCATTAGGAAAATGTAAATCAAAACTACTAGGAACCACTATTAAAAAGACTGACTAAGCAAGAGTTGGCCAGGTTGAGGAGGAACTGGACCTCATATACTCGTGAGAATGTAAAACACTACAACCACTTATCAGTTTCTCAAAAAGTTAAACCTGCACTTCTATGACTCAGCCATTTCACTACTTGTTATTTATCCACGTGAAGTAAACACAAGCCCATATAAAGACTTGAACACAAAGGTTCAGAGCAGCTTTATTTGTAATAGTCCGCAACTGGAAACCATGTACTTCAGCAGATGTGTGGATAGACAAATTGTGTTATAACCATATAACATCGAGCATAAAATGAAATACAACTCAGCAATAAAAAGGAATGAACT
>NW_006371843.1:0-964 GCF_000327345.1 Myotis davidii
ATATCCTTGAGTGAGGATAAAAAGAAAAAAAAGAATGAGTGTCACATTATGGACTAGATTAGAGCCATCCAACAGCATTCTACAGCGATGAAAATGTTTTAAAATATGCACCGTCCACTAATGGTAGCCAAATAGCATGTGACAGTTGAGCATTTGAAATATGGGCAGTGTGACTGAGGAACCGGATTACATTCTTTTATTTTTACCTTCAATAATTTAAATGTAAATAGCCACACATGGCCAGTGGCTAGCCACCCTACTGGACAAGGCAGAAATACAATCCATATTCCGTAACTCCCAGACTGGTGGTCTTGCAGTTTCACAGCCTGCTTCTTTCCACTCACTCTTCTGAAATCCCCCCCCTCAACCACCTGACTTTATCACCAAGATCTGACGGGAAGAAAACAAAAATGTAAAAGAGTAGAATAAAAATCATAAGACCTTCCCAGTTAAAGATTTTGGTTTGTACCTTGGGAAATAGAGCATAATGTCCTATCATGGTTACACACACTTATAATAAGAATGCAGAAGCAAGAAAGAGCAAATTATTCCTACTTCCACTTGCAAGGAAGGGTGACATGACAGAGACAAAACAAACGGCCCTTTGAACCTTGAGATCTTGAGGTTTCGAACCTGAATTCTCCACGTGGTCACCTAACTGTCCCTTTCACTTCTCAGAATGAGTGAGAAATAAGGCAGGTCAACTCGTTAGCAAATGCTCATGCTTCCCACCTCCCTCCCATCACACTGAGGACGCCTGTGCCAGGCACTGTGCTAAGCACTGAGCACAGGTCATGGCGCTGCATTCTCATTGCAGCCTTAAGCACTACACATACATTAAGTCACTTCATTCCCACGGCAGCCCTTTGGGCACCAGGAGGTTAAATAACTTGGCCCAAGTCACACAGCCGGTCAGCAGCAAAGCTGGGACCCCCCCATCGCCTGCCCTGTAACGCAGCGCAGA
>NW_006371844.1:0-964 GCF_000327345.1 Myotis davidii
CTGGCCAGGGCACTGCTAGCAAGTTCTAGTTCTCTTGCTCTGCGGGAGGAAATGGAGAACGCGGGGTGTGGAACTGCCCGAGTTACTTCCTTCTTCTCACAGGCTCCATTCTGCAGGGAGTTGTTAGAAACCACTGGTGCTGCAGTGCGAGTCGGCTGGTGTGACGACGCACAATGCACGCGGGCTGGAGCAGACTGCTCCCAGTCCTGGTACACAAGCGTCACACCTGACTCACCACCTGCCTTGGCGCAGACAGACGTCAGGTGCTTTCATTCCGGCAGGGACCACATTCCCATCAGCCGCTGGCTGGAATTTGCACCCAAGGGCTAAGTGATCATGCCACTGTCCACAGGAATATAAATCTTACCCTTATCTCTGAATTGGTTCAGTGTCTCACCCGGTTCTGGGTAAGAGTGCTGGGCTGGGAGTGCACTGGACAAGTGGGGGGACGTGTTACATGGTTTGTGAATGTCAGCATCCCGTGGCCACTCTGCGGGTGTGAGGTGGGTCCTGAGCCCCGGCCAGGCTCTCAAGCACAGCACCAGTAGCCCTGGCCGCCACTTCTCTGCCCTCGTGGCTTGTGTAGTGTCCACAAAAGCAGTTTTCCCTTTGGCAGGCCGGCTGGAGAAATGCCCTCCGAGGCTTGCCCATGGTGTGCTTCTAGGCCCGAGGGCCTGCCAGAGCTCACGGGGGAGAGCCTACCACTTTAGAATCAATGCCCGAGAGAGGCGGGCTGAGTTGCTCTCTCTAAGGGAAGCCCTGTGGAGAGAAAGGAACGGCACTCTAAGTATAGATGCTACTCGGCTTAGGATGGGTTCCGTCCCCAAAAACACATCATAATTTGAAAATATTTTAAGTCAAAAATGCAGTTACCACCGAACCTACCGGACATCAGAGTTTAGCCGCCCACCTTTCACGTGCTCAGCCTTTAGTTGGGCATTTATCTTGAGTTTCATCTCAAGAA
>NW_006371845.1:0-964 GCF_000327345.1 Myotis davidii
AAGGTACAGAGATTGTATGACTTGCTTAAAGTCACAGTTAACTGGCAGCAGCAGCATAACGCAAGCCCAGGTATTCTCTGGCTACAGCACCCCCCATTCTTAACAGCTACAGTGCATTGCCTCTCTGAGTCTACAAGAATTTAATAAATACTCTTTTAGCCTAGGCTAGGATACTGGATTGCAATCCATGTGGATGCTCAATGATGTGAGTCATCCATGTCTGCATGGGTCATCCATGCAGTTAATGTCATCAACTAGCCCTGTCTGTGTCAAGGTCCTTCATGAGTGTATAAGAGAATTTCAAAGGAGGAATATCTTTTACATGAAATAAAGGGATGTTGTAGCAGTGTGGAGTCTGAGGAAGGCTGCAAACTCCCACGTCCCTTAGAGAGGAAGAAAACAGATCACCACTGGAGAGGGCTATGAATAAAGCCACAAAAATGTGCATGTAGATGCATTGGGAGCAAAACTTAGGCAGGAAACAGCTAAAACAAAGTTGGAGAGCAGAAGATATGTTCGTGGAGCATTAGGCAAACAGAGGTAATTGGGAACGATAAGGCAGAAATAATATACAGCAACCACAGTGCAGACAGCACGGAGTGCCACGCTGACTTTGACTTTTTTAGAAGCGATGGCCACGGATGGCTTGTGCAATGAGGATAACACGGTGAGATCTGTTCTGGGAGCTGCGATTGAGGCCACGCCACCTGCAGAGTGAACAGTGAGAGATGTCCTGATGACCCTCTACTTATCGCCCACCACAGCCTTCATGGTGTGTGAGCTGGCACCACTGCAAAGGCAAGAGAAAAATAGGATGAAAAGGAGAGAACAAAGAAACGACCTGAAGGCAGAATCTGTAAGACTTGCTGAGTGATGAGCTACCCACCGGGCCTCCCCACTCCATCTGTAAGGATGGAAACACAGATGTAAGGTACTTCCATCACAGACCTTGCAATGAGATGAA
>NW_006371846.1:0-964 GCF_000327345.1 Myotis davidii
GTGGACAGGCTGTAGGGCATTCAAAAAGATTAAAATATCGAGGGAAAGTTGCACTGTCTCTATTACCACCAGAAGCTGGCCATTGTAAATTACGTCAGTGATAACATACTCTGCCCCTGCAGAGACTGCCCTCGCTGCCTTCTCCCGTGGGAGCGCCCCGTGAGCCCCACTGAGGAGCAGCACCGAGCTTTAATCATGCCTCGCAGGGCAGAATACAGGCTATTTACGTGCTCTTTCTATAAGCTCCAGATTCAAAACTTCCTTTTCCTCCTCATATTGGCATTGCCATAGCAACCTTCCTAGGGCCAAGCCTGTCACTGCTCAGGTTCTCGACGTGCCCTCTTTCAGATTCAGGGGGGCATCCAGAGGGCCATTGGCTCTGAAGAGCCTGTGAGAGTGGAGCTGAAGTCTGCATGTTAGAAGAGAAGTGGAGGCCGTGGTGGAACCAGGCTCTGCCCTTGTGTCTGCCTGAGAGGAGTGATGTCTGAGGGAGGGTGAGGACGTGCTTCTGGGCTTCTGTTTACTAACAACTGTTGAACTTGGAGACCTCACTCAGTGAACACATCTTTCTGAAACTCCTCCCAGTGTGCTCAATAAAGTTGGAAAATATGTCCAAAGCTTCAGGATGGCAATTTGAAAACTTCTACTAAACAACATTTTCTATCAGATTAGCAAACAACAAGTTAATTCTACAATGTATATTGATACCCTGACTTGGCAAACCAAATGAGTAGTTTGGAAGGTATGGTGATACCAGTAGGTCACTCATAAACTCCGAGATGGGTAGTTAACCAGCTGTTAGGATTAGCACCCAGTTGGAGGGCTGCTCTCATCCCTCCCCTGGAACTTGTGAGCAGAACAGCATCCAAATCTTGGGATGCTGCTTGAAGTTGTCATGTCCATGCTGAGTTCAAGGGCAGAGATACCAGGTGTAGATTAGGAGCTCCACTGCCTTCAGGATAAA
>NW_006371847.1:0-964 GCF_000327345.1 Myotis davidii
GCCTCAAGAGTTTCTGAATGATTGGTCTGCGTTGGGCACCACCACCCCAACCCAGGGGATTCGCCTGTGTGTGTAGGATGAGAAAGAGTGCTCTACAAATGAGGAGACTAGAAAAACCCTGAGCATTGAATGCTTACAAAAAGCAGCATTCTATTTCTATCTTTTAAAGGCTCAGAGTTCATACATTGTTTTAAATTGCTCCCCCGATATAAAATCCATTTCTTACTCCACATATCTCTCCATTCTTCCAGGGTCCAAATCATCAGGGAGTTGTTATTGCACCATTCAGCGAGAACAGAGACGATTTAGTAATTTCCTCACCTTGGATCAATGCAAGTTACAAAATGGCAGCTAGAGTTTTCGGGAGCATTTTAAAGTCCTCGTGTTTCAGGAAGCGTCTCTGTCTAGAAGAAAGTGCATTTTGGACAGGGGTATTCTGCGTCACCCTAATTAGCAACAGAGCAACATGAGCCTGTGGAGAACTGGCCCAGTTCAGTGGGGCTGGATCGAGAGCCAGTTCTCTGGAACTTGGCAGCAAGTGGAAGCACGGTGGGTGCCAATTAGCTGGAGTTGCCTTCAACCCCTTGCTGCTCAGTGGCAGCTTTTTAATGTTTGTTGGTTTTTCATTAAAGATTGATCCCGCTCTGTGGATTTTTAATGTCCCTTTATTTGGTAAGTCAATCCCAGCCTGGCAGGGTCACATACACAAAGTACGTAAAAAAAAAAAGAAAAGGGAAAAAGTTTTACCAGAAGTGACTTCTAAAATTCAGCTCTGTCCTTCCAGAAGAGAAGGAAAAGCAAACAAACAAACAAACAAAGATGGTGGCAAAGCCCTGCTTCAAGGCTGTGAAGTATCTGAGGGGCCTGGTGCGGGGAGGGGCCGAGAGGAGTGAGAGGTAATCTTAAGCAGTTTTTCGGAAACGACAAATTCTTTTTTTTTATTAGTTAAGGTATTACAGATGTG
>NW_006371848.1:0-964 GCF_000327345.1 Myotis davidii
CCTGCCTTGGCTGGCCTGGCGCCACCCACTTGCCAGACCCACCCCCCTCGACTGGTCATTCCACCGTTCAGTCAATTTTCACATTAGGCATTTATTAAATAGGATTTCATCAGAAATTTATTTGGGCATACCATGCGACATAGGGAGAGAGAGGAATCCTAACCAATTCTAGAAGTTCCAGGGAGTTTTCTCAGAGTAGTGATCACTAAGTGACACTGGAAAGATTAAACAGAGCCATGGGGCAATGAAAAGAGCAGCGTTTATGGAAGTTATCTTTAAGCAGTGAGTGTGAATTGAATAGCAGGCTATCGATATTGAAGCAGAGTTGGGCTGGTTATGTAAACAGGGAGGAAAACAACAGGGGTTTCTTTTTAGTCAGCCAATTAAGCTAGTCACAGGTTTTTTGAAAAATATTAGTTGAAGTTTTGGGTTGCAGGCCAAATGTAGCCAGGACACAGGAATAAGAAACAGTCAGATCCTTTTAGAAATAAGCAGCAGAGAAGCTATGAAGTGAGGAACAGCAAGTTCAATTCCAATCTGCTGCAAATGGTGGCAACTGCAAATGAAAGAACATTCTTTATAGATAAGAAATTATTGTAATTATGTGGCTCTTTTTTAAAACATATGAAGAGTCCTATACACAAAATAATCCTATACACAAATGGAAAATATAGCTACTTGTATAATATTTAAATATCACTTTTTTTCACAAAATGCTGAATTTATATAATACACTGTGCACTATAGAATGCACTATATGATGAAAATAAGTTCTCTAACTTTTACTGATCTGACTGAAACTGGCCTTCGGCAAACATCACAGTGTGTCTTTTGCCTTTCCCACTAACACTCATTTCATATCCTTAAGCCAAAGCTTGTTCAGTAAATATCCACCACTTTTGTCTTTATTGTTGGTGATTCTGCTTTGTGTTTTTTTTTTAAATATGTATTTTTATTGATTTCA
>NW_006371849.1:0-964 GCF_000327345.1 Myotis davidii
TACAAATTGAAGGCAAGAGCCTCCACCAGCAAAAAGATTACAACTCTCTTTGTTGCGATACTCACCTTATTATGATGGTCTGGAACTAAACCTCAATATCTCTGAGGTGTGTCTGTGTAAGACTTCTATGCATTTGATAATGAATAGATAGGACTCAGCTTTCTTCCAGCAAAGAGTTTGTGCAATTGCAATTGGATTTTCTGCTCGAGGGATGGAAAAGCTTCCTGGAGGAACTGACATTTAAATTCAACCCGAAAAGGCTGGATTCAGCCAGGATTGCTTCAGGGAAGCTCTTCCTCTCCCCTCTCAAACCTCCCAAGGGGAAAGGATGAACTCTGCAGACATTGCAGGAATCTGTAGCTGAAAGTCAGCCACTGGAGGAGGAGGATAAACTCAGATCAGCAGACTTTGTAAAGCTAGTGCTTGACTGACCAAGACTTGACTGTGCTCACTCACCTCTCTCCTTCCCCACACACTTTTCAGCAGCAGCTCTGAGTTCCTTAACAGAAGCTCTGGTGAGTAGACCTAGACCGGGCTTCAGGCAAGGGAGGCCAAACAGAAGTCTTCGTTTTCAGTTGTCCTACTCTTGGTTCTGTTCATGGTGACTGGTATGTCAAGTCAAAGTAAATGTTACATGATTTTCCTTTGGCGCCTAGGGTCAAAAGATTCCTTCACTTTGTCCTTGGGTAGCAGGACCTCAAAACAGCACAGTATGCCACAGACCATCATGAGTCATATTTTCCATCAACAAAAAGTTCTTACAACTCAGTCTGTAAGGTAATTGGACAAAGATCATACAGAGCCAGACAATTAGAAGAGCACTGGCTCCCAGACACCGAGGATAACTGTAATAATTTAAATGCGTTTGAGCAAGTTTCTTAGCAGAATGCTGACCCAAGCACAGCTAGCACCTCGTTGGTGCCTTTAAGGCAATACAGAGTGTGTGTGTGTGTGTGTGTGTGTG
>NW_006371850.1:0-964 GCF_000327345.1 Myotis davidii
CCATCCCACCCAACAATGAGTCATAATAGGCAAGGCAGATACATAGATGGGAAAATAGGGAACCTGCCTCAAAGAATACATCCTATGGAAACAGGGCTGGGTATCATAGACGTGGACATAGTCCTGGAAGTAGGGGCAATTGTCTTCAGGAGGTCATCCTCAAAGGGAAATAAGTAAGGCCTGGAACCATGATATGAAGAGTGGTTGTGATGTGTTCAATGCGTACTTTGTGCGCAACATTTTCCTGGAACTCTGTGTAAGCTATTTCATTTCTTAACAACCATCAGTGATAGTTAACGTTTATTTAGTACTTTCTAAATTCCAGACTGATATCATTTCATTTAATCCTTACCCCCATGGTATAGGGCAGGTATTACATTTTCTGCCTTGCAGATGAGAAGTACCTGAGGGAAGTTAAAGAATCAGCAAATAACCAAGTGAGTATGTAGTTAGTTACAAGGGTGGCATGACACAAACCTATTGTTATGAGAGAAAGGGTAGTTTTCGAAGAATGTGAAGGAAAATAAAATATTTTGGCCATAGACCAAGTAGCAAAAAAATCTCACCAGTAAAATAATTATTCTGTGAGGTTTCTTGCACATGATATTTGCAGTTTTAAAATGGATGCTTTTGATGGGAGAAAGGACAATATAACAAGGAAGAATGTTTATTTCACCCACAGTCATAATATTTTTTTTTGTTTTATACACTATGAAGTATCATATAGACAACACAAAATGTAGCATCTATCTAATAATGATAATTGTACATCTATTAACAGCTTTGAAGATCTTATACAAGCCCATCCTTGTGCTCATCCTCCATGCTCCCCTTAGTACCAAAATTCTGAATTTTGTTTTAATCATTTCCTTAATTTTCTTTACAGTTTACATATATGTGTGTATTTTAAATATAAATTAAACATTTCCTCTTATGAACTGTATGGAAACTTCATATAAATGGA
>NW_006371851.1:0-963 GCF_000327345.1 Myotis davidii
CGGCTGGGCTGTTTTTAGCATCTTAATGGTTCCATTATTTTATGTTTGAATCTCGGGTCCATCTGGAATTTGTTTTAGTGCAAGGTGTGAAATAAGGATTCCACTTTCTGTCTCTCCAGATGGTGTCCCAGTTGTTACCATTTATGGAGCAATCTGTCTTTCTCTCACTGATATGAATACAATGCCATCATATATTAACATCATGTATGTATTTGGGTCTATTTCTAGAGTTTGCCTCCTGTAATTCTCTACCCTTTGGACTATAGATTTTGTCTTTGGAAGTCTCCAATCTCTTTGTTCCAAGTCCCCCAAAGCATAAGAAAGGAAGAACCCACTCAGTTTACAAGATTCTAGACTTTTGTGATGGTTTTATTTGGGACTAAACTTGTGCTTTAGATGGAAACATTAGAAAAAAGGGCATAAGGATCAGGAAATTCCTCCCCCTATTAAGCACATTCATATTCCCTCAGGATTCAGTGGTTTCACACTGACACATTAGAAAGGCAAAATAAAAAATGAGTTGACCTCCTCTCTCCTAGAGGATCACTTGATGATAATAATGATGATATCGATGATCATAATTACCCTTCTGATGGTACTAGGCAGTTTAAATATGTTATTTCATTGATCTTACTAGCACCTGATAAATAAGTATTTTTATCTCCATATTACATAAGCAGGAAGTGAAGGAAAATGAAACTTATGAGATAATGCCAAAAAAATTTCTATAATGCAGGATCTCTGGCACAATATAGCCAATAAAATCCCACTTTGTTCACTTATTCACTCATCCATTAATTCATTCTACAAGTACTTTTGAACATTTGGTCACGATTAATAGGAGTCAGAAAATTCATATACCTTTGGGACAGGCAGGTGACATAAATGAATGAAGTTGCCCAGATGGGATACTATAGGAAGTGATGAGGATGCAAACTCATTAGTCAACAGAGCCAAATGTCA
>NW_006371852.1:0-964 GCF_000327345.1 Myotis davidii
CAATAAAAAATATATTGGTAGAAAGAAAGTGGTAATCCTGGAAGCCAGTGAGTGTGCCAGGGAAATGCATGCAATGAGCCAAACATAGAGCGAAGAGTTAGGAAAATGCTTTGGGATTCTCTGAGAGCAGAACTTATACCACTTACAAGTTATAGAAAACCAAAGTTATAGTAACTGGTAAATATCGCAATGTAGAAAATGAGCTAGAACATGCACATGCTGAACAATATTTCCTTACCTCATCTGCCATGAGTCGCTTCAGAGTCTAGGAAATGGGAAAAAGGAGGGAGAAGAGAGATCAGTGAAATGCCAGGAAACTTCCTAAATACCAGATGAGTTGGGAGAAAAAAGAAGAGAAAATTCCTTGAAAGGATCTAAGTGACTTCTCACAAGCTAAAAGATTTCTCCCCAACTATTCCTTAGCACATTCTCTTAAGAGGCAAGAAGAATTTTAAGATCACTAACATATGGCTCATTGAAGAAAAAAGAAAGAGACGGCGACCTGAAAGGACTCTGAATCCAATGAACAATAAACCTATGAAATGTGCACAATTTTATTGGTAAACAAGGAAATGCAAACTAAAACTACAATGAGATATCGTTTTGCACTCACCGAGATTGGCAAAAATTTTCATGTCTGTCAGGTCACAGAGCAGCGGAAGCTCTCACACATAGTTGGTAATGTAAATTGCTATGGCCACTTTGGAAAATAGTATGGGCATTATCTAGTAAATTTAATATACTACACCTCAACAAATTGATTTTTATATATCTACTCTGTAGAAACTTGCACATATATAGCAGGATGCATTTAATGAGAATGTTCACAGCAACACTATACTATCTAAAACAGAGAACCATCCAAATAGCCATAATGACTAGAATGGGTAAACTGGTATATTGGTACAGTGGAAATTGATTACTTAAAGACAATGAACCCTAACCAGTTTGGCTCAGTGGATAG
>NW_006371853.1:0-964 GCF_000327345.1 Myotis davidii
TAGGCTTTTATTTGTTGTTGTTGTTGTTGTTAAGGCTCACGTAAAATTCAAATCCTGCGTGAATTTGGGACACCCTATATTTGGGGGTTATTTTGTCCATAGATGTTGGTTTCCTAATTCTTTCTTTCTCACTCCACTTTGTGTGTTCACGTCCGATGATAGAAGAGATAACCGGGGAAATAGGTGCAATAACCTTGGAGGCGTTACTATCTAAAACGGTATGTCAGGATTTTCTGTGAATTTGTTCTCCAACATTCTCTCCGGGCTTAATTTCCATGGATTAAAAACGTGGAGCGGACTATCTGTACACAGGTTTTCATTTCCTCTTGTTTACTCTAACGAGTCGCCAGGGCATCCTGGGTTATTAGTTTTCCCAGCTATTACACTTGATGACTTCCTTTTTCATTTATTTTATTTTCCTCCTTGGTCCTCCAGGAATACAGCTTTCTAAATAATCTCCTTTCTGCATGGAGCTTCTTCCCTCTGGGTTGGATTATTTTTAGATGCGTCAGAAATATGTCTGGCAAACCATGGGTCACATGCATTTTTTAAGATTTATTTCTTGGGTGGAGATACTTCTGTTTTTGCTATCAGTATGGGTCCATTCCAGAATCTCAGAGGCTTGGCCTCATGGTCATTTACAGAATTACTTTATGAATATGTAGTTCATGCTGCTGTTTGGACAGTTTGAAAATAAGGACAATTCTATTTTAAGGTCTCCGTCACTTAACTATTGAAATCTACCTGCTCCTGTTTCCCATGTCGATAAGATGATTTTGAGGAGTTTTGTCAGCTTTCAGCTACTCTTTAGTTGATCTGTGTATTTACTCATATGTGGTGTCCATACCATGGATTTTAATATTTAAATATGAAGAGTCCAGAAAGAAGACCTGAAGCAGGGAGGTATAGAACAGACTAACATACCTCCATTTGGGGTTGGGGGGACAAGAAGAGATAAACCAAA
>NW_006371854.1:0-964 GCF_000327345.1 Myotis davidii
TGCTGGAAATGGGAGAAAAAAAATCACGTTAACTGGTAAAATATTGTTTCTTATGTGAGCATATTCTAAGTTATACAAAAGCAAATTTGTATCCCAGATGGCAGGCTGTGCCAGTCCTTTGGGAATTTAGGAGTAACCATCAGTCATCACTGGGAAGAAGAACTGCGATCCAGCAGCTTCCACAGCCCACTTTTCTTCCTCTCTCTACACATCGAGCACCAGGATCCTGCCCCAACCTTAGGACCTGCTGTAACCTAAAAATATGAAAACCCATTAAGGCTAGTTAAGGGACAAATTTGAAGCAGAGGAGGGCAGAGCTATGCTGCATACTGGGAGAGGGAGGGGCCTCTAGATAAGGGGGTTATAGAATACAAAGTGAAAAGAAATGAGGAGTATTAGAGGGTCAAAAAGTGAAGGAATCATTCTTGTGTTATACAATGTACAAAGATGTAAATGTTTAGTCTGTATTCTTATAAATCTCCATTGATCCTTATGTTGGTCTAGAAAATAAAAACAAACAAACAAACAAAACCCATGATGCTGCTGAATTAAGTGATTGAATCATATTCACATCATGGCCAAAACCTCTTATTCCCTGCTAGATTCTTTAGGAGGAAATAAGAGGTGGGTTTGGAAGTCTCTGGGGAAATTTTCCTATCCTTCCCATCTTCTCCCAGCGCTGAATCCAACAGGTAGTATATTGTCTCTGTTCTTCAGAAAATAATGCTGGATTCTGCATCAAAGATTGCTGCAGATTGCGTTTTATAAATTTTGGGCAGCCCTGAGTATGGGCATTATTTTTAACACACCTACTCAGTTATTTCAGAAATTTCAGGATGTACAGTGTACCCTGGTGAGTACGACAGAAGTCCTCATCTCCCACATCTGTATGCATCACAGTTAAACTGTTAATATTATTATTATTTTTTAAAATTCTCACCTAAGGATATTTTTTCCATTGATT
>NW_006371855.1:0-964 GCF_000327345.1 Myotis davidii
TCCAGCAGGACCCAAGAAATGCTGATGCCAGGATGATCAGCTCCCAATGCAGAATCTCTGCAAAGTCCTTGATATAGTCATTTGTCTCTTTCTCCTGAAGATTGCATAATGCACATTATATCTCCTAGACAGTGGAATATTGCTTACTTTTTGCATAAATAATCAGTAGATTACAACTGAAGGACATAGCTAGCCTTTGTCTAAGTAATTTTTGGATCCCCCAGAAACCATTTTCTCTGTTACCTCATGGGGTCTTTTGGCTTTTCAGCACCTTTCTAAGCATTATTTGCATTTTATACAGCACACAACAATATTATGGGTACTTTTCTTCTGGTTGATTAGCCATAAGTTCATTCATGGGTCAAATGCAAAGAAGCAATCAATATCATTTCTAGAATACACACTAGGCTTTTTTGGAGAAGGTTCACTCCAAAGCCTATAAGTGTGTGTTTTTTTCAATATTATTGGGAGATAGCATATTTTTAGATGTCAGACCAGGTCCAAATTCCTTCCAAATTTTTCCTTAATGCCTGACTTTCAAAGCAGTTCATCGGTGGCCTCTGCTTACCTCTCTAGCTTTGCTTCCCCCATTCCAACAAACCCACCGGAGTTTAAATATATCAAACTATTAATAACTTTAAAAACATGATATACTATGCTGCACATGCTGTATTTTCTACCTGAATCTTCTCCCCTGACTGATGGTTATCTCCTGTTCATCCTTGAAGATTGACCCCCAGCGTGGCCTCTTGCCACAGGCTCTTCTGACCCTCCCGGATCCCTCATCTTGCCTTACTGCTGCAAACTAGCCCATGTTTACATTTGTCATGTGCCACTGTTCTGTTTACTCCTCAGTCTGTCTGGATTGTGAGCTCCTTGAGCCCACTCATTCTGTCTTCCATGCCAGTGCTATTGAATGGAAATACAATGAAAGCCACATATGTAATTTTACATTTTCTAGTAG
>NW_006371856.1:0-964 GCF_000327345.1 Myotis davidii
TACTCTATGCTTCTGCATATTAAGTAGATAAATTATTGAAAGGAAATAACAAGATTGTCTCTCACATTCCTGGTTGTTTACTTTTTTCCTGACTGCAATCCTCACAGGACCCTGCATGGATGTCCTGCTCTGCTCCCTCCTGTCGTGAACAGACATGACTAACAGACTGCTGTCGACCTCATCTGTCTGGTGTCAGGTGCTGTGTTTGGCCATCACCATACTCTTGGATAAGAACTTCTCCCTCACTGTCCAACTGAATATGAGGCAATTAACTAGTAAATACAGGATAAACTATCAACTTGATATTAAATGTTATTAAAATGTGGCTTTTGGTAGAAGGAGAAACTGCTGTTTTTAAAATTTGACTTTTGAAGTAAGGTAATATTTTTTTCTTAAATTTGTATCATTTTTAAATTCCTACAGTGAACAGCAAATAAAAAACTACAATCTTAGATTGGGAATGCAAATTGATAGAAGTCATCTGGTAAGAAAAGATGTCTAGGAAACATCGAAAATACCCCTTCCTTTTTACTCAGTAATTTTACTTTTGGGAATATATTTTAAGGAAATATTAAACACTGGCAGCATTTTTTCATTGTGGCATTGTATATAATAGTCAAAAGAAGAAGACAAAATAATGTCCAACAATTGAGGAATGGTTGAAGTAAATATCTATACAATAAAAACTAGCCATCAAACACAAGTATGTAAAGAATATTTGATGTGATAGGAAAATGACTTTACCAGGCAACTTGTACTATATTAAAAATATGTATATAAACTCCTTTACAATATACTCTCAACTTTCAGTGTGTGTATGCATGGTATAAAGAAAATAGGAAGGAAAAGAAGAAAATATAAATTATAAAATTATGATGGCTTTTATTTTAATCTTTATACTTTTCACCACAATTATATTCTACAAAGGATCTGGTTATCTATCTATCTATCTATCTATCTATCT
>NW_006371857.1:0-964 GCF_000327345.1 Myotis davidii
TTTTTTTTTATATTCTGTGAGTGTTAGTGAAGCCATCCAAGAAAATGAAAACTGATCTCTGTGGACTCTGAAATCCATCTCACTCACACAGGGCCTTTGTAGAGGCATACTTGGCCATTGGGCATTGAGACATATATTTCAACAACCTTAACTCAGTCAGAATACAACTCATCCTGGCCTGGCAAAGGGAGGAGTAGGGGTCAATTAGTTACCACCAGAGGTAAAACTATGACCCTGACTCCCCATCCTCCCAGAATTCAATCCACATGTGATAGTTTAAAGCTATGTAATCTAACTCATGTAGCTTGCCCATGTAACTTTGGAAACCATAGTGTCATTTTACCTACAGCTGACCAAGGACCAGGACCAGGCTGAAAGTGACAAAGGGAGAAAGGCAACACTATTGGAATCAGTGAAAAGTGTGGCTTCTGGGAAAATATGCTTTTCATTTCCAAAGTATTGTCTTTAGATGATATAGAGTAAAAAAACTTTGACTTTTTAATGTTTCCTTGACAACAAAAAAGAAAAAGAAAAAAAAAGCTATTTCAGAAATCATCTCAGTGCTGTTTGCTCAATCATTCACACCAGGCAGAAATTCTGTCAGAACTTGTCACTTTTATTTAAGCAAGACCCTGACATGGAGCAACTTTATTCTAATCATGCTCACATTCAATTTGCCAGTTTCAGAATACCTTGTATGTCCATTGTACATGCTCAGATAGATAATTTATCACCAAACATTTCTCTTTTGGCATCTCTGATAGATTCTCACCTTCTTTTAGCTCAATTTCTGGGGAGCAAAAAAGCCTACATTAAAAATATCACTATTTTCCATTTCTCTGTGGATAGTGTGAGAAGACATATTATAGAGACAAACACAATTTATTGAGTAGAAGGGGAAAGCCAATGTGAAGTAGCATAAAAAGATGTAGTACTCACAGGGAGTTGAATCCTGAACTTTTTT
>NW_006371858.1:0-964 GCF_000327345.1 Myotis davidii
GGGCTGCCACTGATGATGGTTGCTGTGTTTTGGTGAGTGGCACTGGGAAAGTGTTCGATGGAAAGAGCACTGTCAAGGAAACCGACATCTGGACTGCTGTCCTCTCTAACAGTGATTTTAGATTGGAAATAAAAGTGAGGAGAAAATGAAAGAACTGATTTTCCCCAAATATCCTGACCAAAATCCGTCTTGTGCTGGCAATGTTTTCTCTCTTTCTCATTTGGTCTGAAGATGGAGGTGGGGAGGTAAAGATACCCGACAAAGGGATGGGAAGAATGAATATCAGAACAGCAGGGTTGGAATGGGGTGGTCAGAGCAACCATCAATTCAGCTCCAGGACTTTTCTTACATGGGCACCAAAGGACATTGCTTTCCTGGTTTGTCCTTATGAAGGACAATTTCCCAAAGTTAAAGGATAAATGTGTGCTTAAATGTAAACATTATATTTAATGATTCACTAGATCTATTGTGTAAGAGTTTATCTAGTGACTCCTGGATGGATTTATGTCTTCAGCCGATAGCATATGTTCGTGTTATGATTTTCAAAAAGTAGTAATTGAAAACTTTCCTATAAGGAGGAGTGAAGAATTATAGTCCCTAAAATGAGGCTAAAATATTACTCCCAAGACTCTCCTCTTTTCAATCTATCCTCCCCACACAGATTTAATAAAAATTATTCAATGTAAGTATCAAAGATTTGAAAATAAAATACTCTTACTGGTCATGGTCTCCCTGAGATATTACTGCCTTGACCTACTCAGAAGGCAAGAGAGCATCTTATATATAATCAGATTTCCTGAAGCCGGTCCCTTGCCCCATAAACAACAAACCTGTCCTATAATGCCACTGTCACTGTCATTCCACTCATTTAAAAATAGTACCAACTTTTCATCACTATCACTGGGACAGGCTTAACATATATTTTACCCGTGGAAAGTAGAAAAAACAGTTTTGACCATCAAAA
>NW_006371859.1:0-964 GCF_000327345.1 Myotis davidii
ACACACTCACTCATACACATGCACGCACACACATACACATACACACACTCACACGCAGTTGCATAGGTGCACACTCACATGCACACCTCACTGCTGCTGCCCGTGCCCACCCTCCTCGGCTCACAGCAGCTGCCAGCCCCGCCGGAGGAGGCATTTCACTGTCCCTGAGCCAGGGTCTGGGCTGTCTCTCTGTCCTTCACGCTTGCTCTCCCCATGGCCTCTATCCCTGGGCTCACATGGGGATGGACTGTGGCTCGAGGGACGTTGCCATGCTCCTCAGACAGCCTGCTGTGAGCCGAGGATGGTGGGCACGGGGGGCAGCAGCAGGGAGGTGTGCGGCAGGCAGCGTGGGGACCCCCAACATCCAGGACCCCAGGTTATGGGGAACTCATTCGTCCTTTCTGTTTCTGTTCATCTGTGAAAAATTCAAACTTGACCGTAGCAATATTCTAAGGATTTCTTAACAATAGTCTCCTGCACGGACCAATCGCTTTGCAATGGTGGCTTCTGAAAGCTGCTGGAAGCCCAGACATCTCCCCGCAGCCTAAAGCAGGGTCCCCTCTGCAGACAGTACTTGAGGTTACTCTCAGGGCCCAGCCAACCCGCCCTCCTCACTCCCTGGGCTCAGGCCCACAGCTTTTCTGCAGATCTCCTTTGCTATCAAGAGTTCCCTTTTTCTTGCAAATACATTGGGACTCGGGAATGAAAGGCGAGGCTGTGTGCCAGTGACTAACCTGGGCACCAGTCCCTCTGTGGGTGTGAGGCGGAGTCCCAGGCAAATGCAGCAGTTTTTCAGAAAGGGGATGTATCAACGAACTGCCCATTAGTCCCTTGTTTTGAATGAATTACATCCTATTTATTACCCATGGACACCAGCTTAAGAAAGCAGGTACAGGAGAGGGTGGGGGGAGGAGGAGGAAGAGGGGGAGGAGGATGGAGAGGGAGAGGAGGAGGAGGGGGAGGA
>NW_006371860.1:0-964 GCF_000327345.1 Myotis davidii
AAAAAAAAAAACAAATTAAGAATGATTTGTTTCCCAAATCTTTAACTTCTACTTCTGAAGGTTAAACTTAACCTGTAAGAATCATGTACCAACAGGGGTACAGGTAAATAGGTAAACCTCATTACATTTTTTTTAGTCTTGTGTCCTAGATTCTTATTTATTTTCATCTTCCTAAAGCTACTGTGGAAAAAAACTTTTAAGGACTAGAAAGAAAAACAGCTCCATTGATAATAAGCCCAAGTTATCAATGACATGCTAAAACCTGGAATACTTGTTATCTCTGATTACTATGTAATCACCTCTGCCGTGTGCCTAAATTTTTTTTATATTTAATATACTCTATCATGAAAAAATAACATCTACCAGTCTTGATTGCTTTCCATTTTTGGAACTTCAGATGGAAAGATGCTTTTATCAGCAGAAAGTGAAAGAGGTGGGAAGGACTTCCCACCTCACCTTCACATACTGATGACAACCACCTGACAGGGTGACAGTGATGCAATGTGGTTAGAGAAGGATGGGGGTAGAATGTGCAGTTTCCTGTTTCTAGTGTTGATGTGTTTTCAGTGCTGACACAGTCATAGAAGTTCCTACTCAAAAGAAGCATGGGCAAAAGAAGTGATCACAGTGGTGAGAGCAAGGACTCTAAGAGACGGACGAACAGCCATCAATTCTTTTTGTTGGATAACAAATGTTTCCGTTTTTGAATCCCTGATATTCGTGAGGAAGTGGTATAAATAGAATGATGCTGTAGTAATACATCCACATGGTGCCTTCCACAGTCAATGTAAGTCTAGACAGTTAATGTCCTGTCATTGAATCCTGCAATGGCCTCTTAGTTTATATTACTCAGTTGTTACTGTGCCATTTGAGAATAACTGGAAAACCAGATAAAGTCTTAGGTTTGTTCATTCATAAAATAACATTTAAGGACTCAGTGACTGCTTATCAGATATTAAAAAAA
>NW_006371861.1:0-964 GCF_000327345.1 Myotis davidii
AAACAGGATGCATTTCTTCCTAGAAACATTATGGTACTTGTTTTAGGTGTTTTCTATAGATCTCATAAATTTCTCAAAAAATAACAAATTTACTATTTAGAAACCTCTGGATGTAACTTTCCCCTTGTGACTCTTACTGCTTGAGTGGCCTTAGTTTGCTAGAGGTATGGGGCTCACAGAGGGATGTGGAAATGAAGATTTTGACCAGTTGTGATTATCCGTGTAATCTCTGGCAGGGATTGGGAGTGTTCTCCCAAATTTCCTGGCCATAGTCCAGCTTCAGTAATTACATTCTGCCCACCTAAATTTTATTTGTGTTTCAATCAGATGTAGAGATATTCTTGGTATTATTCACTCAGTGGTTATGAAAAATAGTATGAACTCTTCTGTTCCCTAACAGTGGCTGGATTAACTCCTAAATTCATTGGAAAGGTAACATCCTTTGATAAAGAATAGACATTCTGCAGAGTTGTACACATTAATAGTTCAATTCAGTATCCAAGACTTATATAGAAGTCCATCAGTAGTCTTTGATTAATGATGACAAATTTGTTTTTGGACAAGAAAATCATAATCGGGAGGCCTGATGATTGCAGCAGTTTTAGGGTTTCAGGTCAAGTAAGCAAGTATTATTGAGTTTTACTAAACACACTAGTCTAGTCACTATGGAGAATGCAAAAGAATTTATAAGGTTGGGAAAAGAAGAAATATCCATTTAACAACTGGAGAATAATATAAAAGAGTGTTAATAAAATGGTGGATTGTATGGTATAAATGTATAAGTGATATAGAAATTCAGAGCTGAGGAGGCCAGAATGGCCTGGAGTAGGATTGGAAGGTTTTTTAGTTGATGGGAATTGAGCTGAATGTTGAGGGAATATAGGATTTGAAGTAGGAAAGAAAACTAGGAAACTAGAGTAGGTATTTCTGAGAAGAGAAACAACAGAAACACAAAGACCATGTA
>NW_006371862.1:0-964 GCF_000327345.1 Myotis davidii
TCACCTCCCAAAGGCCCTGCCTCCTAATCCCATTACCTTGGGGATTAAGTTTCAACATATGAGTTGTAGGGGACACATATATTCAGTCTACATTACTGGGGTGTGAGGAATATGATCTGATATCAAGAATGATGACAGCTATAAAACATCTTCATCATTGCAGAAAAGGTCTATCAAGCAGTACTGAATAAATGTTGGTTTTGTTACAATGAAAAAAGTAAGAATGATCAGATATTGAGAGTAGGGGATCCTGGCTACAACTGGGCTCTTGAGAACAAAGGACAAAGCCTTGTCTAAAAGTCTCAGAAGAGCCTGTCTCTAATTTGGTCAAGAGGGGAGTCTTTGCTCATAATCTTTGTTCATGAGCAAGTCTGTGCATACTTGCTCATGCACAACCCTCCTGCATTTTCTTGCATCATCGAAGAAAGCCATAATATCCCATTATATAGCAACAGGACCCTTACTTCCAGTCACCAAGTAACTGCCAAAGTAGCAATGAGACTTTATTTTTCATCCATTATACCATTATATCAGCCTTGCTTATTTTACTGATGTCAGAGATCCTATTTGTCTTGTTTTCTAAGTAAGACAAATTAAATAATGTGTAAAGTCACATGCCTACCTAGCAGTTAATTTATAAACAGAAACAAGGTCTCTCTACTGATCTACTGGTTTTTCATTGCTGAAGAAATTACCTTTAACACACATTTTTCAGAGTTTAAGATGAAATAATTTTTATTACAAGGTATGCGTAACATGTTTTAAAAAACAGAAAAATATACACTATTGCATATGTTTTTAAAAAATAGTAGAATTGATTCAACTACAATTTTCAAAGCAACATTTTCCAGGGAGAGTATTTCTGTTTGCATTTTTGAGAAGTCAAATGAATATCAAACTCATGACATTGGTCTCCCTTGCATGGTGCTTAAATTGACTGATGTAAAACAAACAAACAAACAAA
>NW_006371863.1:0-965 GCF_000327345.1 Myotis davidii
AAAAAAAAAGGCTTAAAATATAATTCAGATGGAAAGGAATATCCAAGAAGAACTAAACCATTTGTTAACAAGACCAACAAAATATAATTTAGAAAATGTATACTCTAAATGGTAGTGCATGAAAATGCCTCCAAGTAAATCACAATCCACTGGTATTGAAAAGAGGAATGCAACGGCAAGTTTAATGTTTTCTCTTTTTTAAATGGGATATCTGCCCATTAATTATTTTTAAAAGTAATTATTTTCCCCACAGGATACTCTGGGCTCATTGGAATGTGGCTTAAGATAATAATCAGATTCAATGGGTCCTGATACCAACGTAATATGGAATTCGGTCATACAAAGCTTTATTGAGAGAAACGTGTTCCAGTTCTGTTCAGCCAAATGCACTACAGCTACGCATTGAAAAGAGGAGAGGCTTCCTTTCTTCGACCAGCTCAAAAACTCCTCTAAGACTTCCATCTGTTGGCTTAGAAAACTCTGATGTAATCACTCAACGTGAACTTTTGAATGCACTGTGCTCAACACCAAAGGCAGAAGTTGATTCTGTGTACATTAAGATTATTCCCAAGTGTGTTTAGCAGAATACTAATTCCTTGAGAAAAAATAAAACAAATGTAGAAACCTATAGAAAAACCAATAATGACAGCTAACATTTAGACATATCATGTGCAAACGCTGTTACATGTTATCTATTCCATATCCATTTTGTTTAGTCTTCATGAAAGCCCTAAAATTAGGTACTATCATATTCCCTGCAAGGGTCATTTAGGATTAGAAAGTTTAACGAAGGTGTTCTTGGCCTTGTAGCTAATATATGGGGACTCTGAACTTCAAACACGGTCTGATTTTAGAGCTGATATTTTCACCCCTGGAATACAACAGTCTGTCTAGAAGGCCTCAATAATTACTTCCCCACAATGGGCCAGTTTAATTGATGCTTTTAGTGTGAAAGTTGAATTGTT
>NW_006371864.1:0-965 GCF_000327345.1 Myotis davidii
AAAAAAAAAGTTATTGAGTTTCTCTTTGTTTCATGTTTAATGAAAAGTTTAAGTCACCACAGATTTCTAATGATTTGTCTTAAATCAACAAAACCATCTGGGTTGTTATTACATGTCTTGCAAGTTACATCAAATCAACAACCACTCAGAAAAAATAGTTCTCCCGGGAAACAATTTCCATTCACTAATTCTTCTGCAAAATGTGACAAAAGTATTGTGAAAAGAATCTGAAAAAACAAAAAGTAGTAGGAAAGAAAAACGGGGGTCATTTCATAAAATAAGAAAGAAACCCTCAAAAAATTCTACTGCTCATATCATCTAACCATCTATTCCCTGGAAGAAAATGTCATAAGAAACACAGGAGGACTTGTGCCCATGAACAGATACTGTCTCATGGAAAAAGTGCTAAATAATAAGACAGGTTGCCAAAATTTTAAACCCAGCTCCATGAAAAACTGGTTGGATGGGTAGTCTTATAATCGTCTGAGCAGTAGTGAGTATTATGTTTCTGATAAATACCGAAAAGACTGTAGCTGTGCCTTTTGGCAATTCACCACGATCTATTTTCTCTCCTCCTGTGATGAAGATAAATTACAGTTTTGAAACTCCCAGCAGTTAGTCACAGGATCATTTGACTAAGATCTAAGCCAATGGAATAGGAATGAAAATAATCTGTGTTACCTGCACCCTAAGGTCTAGTTATTAAAAACTGCTTTACATGGTCTCCTCTATACTCTTCTCTCTTTCAAGTGACAGCAACACCAGAACAACCTTAGAAGCCACTGGTTGAAGATGGCAGAGTTGCCATTTGCTTGAACCCCTGAATGACGGTGTCAAAAAGAGCCACCCTGCCAACCTAAACACGAGCCCTAGACAGCTGTTATTATTATTCATTTCCACTGAAATTTGTGGGCTATTTATTACTGTAACTTATTCTAACCAATAAAAAATAATTTTCATGTCAT
>NW_006371865.1:0-965 GCF_000327345.1 Myotis davidii
TAAAATACTGTAAGGCAAACTTCTACCACAAAGAAAGCACTGAATAATTATTTTACTTATGCTCTTTGAGTTATATTTTGAATGTTTGTACAATATATTCATGCCTAAAGCTATGTTTAAACCAAATAATTGGTTTAAGTCCTTAAACAATAGAGAAAAAAATATCTGTCTGAACAAGTTCTTTTAGCATAGAAGAGACAAAAAATATATCTTTGGATTAATTTATTCCTAGTAGTCTTACTGACTGAGAGTATAACAATAAAAAGAAAATAAAAGAGGCAAACTGAACATTCACATTAATTTCACAAGGTGTTTATTTGCATACAAAAATAATTGAGAATAAAAGAACATGAATCAGGCAAAAATTATCTAAGGTAGTGTTAGTGTTCTGCATTTGCAATTTTTATTCAGAACTCAGGGATAATTGCAAACCATGCCTGTGCTTCTGGACAAGATAGTCTACAGTCAAGTAATATTTAGGTCAATCTAATTTACTCATTCTCAGGTTTAAAAAAAAATCAGTACACATTTTGTGAAAGAGGGAAACAAAACCCTGCTGATCTAGAGAAGAGAAAAGCTTCAACAAGGCTCATCATATCTACTAGTAGTTAGGCATCCTTTTGTAGAAGCCATGGATCAACAAATCAAGTCTCCCTAAAGGACTAGCCCATCCCTCTCTAGTCTAAGGTTTTCCTCTAGGGCCACATATCCTTCTCTACCTTTCAGCAGGTTTAAAATGCTGGAAGAAAGGGCATTTATGTTGTTCTGTATGAAGCCATCCTCACACAATACATGTTCATAAGGTAGAAGACTCTCTTTTATGATTTCAACAAATCACATTGTACACATAATAATATTATGGTTCATATAGCACTTGCAATTAGTTAACCCCCAAAATCATAAGTTAATAATGAGTGAGAATTTAGCATACATTTACAATATTCCATTGATTGTAACATCCTCTA
>NW_006371866.1:0-964 GCF_000327345.1 Myotis davidii
ATCCACTGAGCCAAACTGGTTAGGGCCAAATAATTTTTTTAATGAAGCTAAGTCTGACCTATTTCATTGAATTCAAGATGCCAGTGTTTATAAAGCACGTCACTGTTTATTTATCAATAAGACGAAAGGCTAATTGATCTAGGACAAACCATTACTATAAGATACCCCAGCTTCAGTAATGTTAAAGTGAACTCATGAACTACAACAAAACCCTCTGTCCACATGCAACAACGGCAGAGGCGTTCCAGACAGCTTGGAAGTTGACGTCCCTCCTCACTAACAGTCCTCCGATTCCAAGAGAATTATGGCGTGCACTGCTTGCCATACACAGACAACATAATTTAGCTGAGAGCCACAATGAATAATATATTTGCGATACTTAACCCTCCTTTTTATCTTCTCCATTACTTCCAAGTAATTAGCTCATAAGTCTATCCAGAACAACTAGAATTTTAATTTACTGTCATTTCCAATGGAAGAAAAATTAACACAAAGTATCTATACTTTATCTTCACTTTGCCCGAAAGAGAAAAAACGAAGGAAAAAAAAAGGAAACCAATAAAATGTACTGTTTGCCTGAATTCAGAGTGCCAGGAAATCTAACAGACTCTAATGTGATTTTCTTATCACTCGCAGGCTTTAAACATGTCCCCAAAGAAGCCCTGTCCCACTGTCAGCCCCTGCATGTTTGGATTCCCATTAAACATTCTCACGGTTCCCTATGTACGTCCCCTTCTCAGTAACAGATTAATGAAAGAATTAAAGAACATAACCTACCCATTCCATGCCTGACCAAGGATGAAGCTGATTCTCAAGAAATAATTCAAAATCTTGAAAGATTCTCTAACTGTAGGTAGGGCACTGCCTTCTAAGTGTCATTGTCTCCCAGTTCACTCGTGCCCTCTCTTGCAAGTAAATTCCTTTATGTATGTACACTTATGTATTAGAGAGTCCATACATTTTT
>NW_006371867.1:0-965 GCF_000327345.1 Myotis davidii
ATTTTTAAGGCAGTGAAAATATATTGTAATGATGAATATATGTCATTATATGTTTGTCCAAACCCATACAATGTACAAGACCAAGAGTGCACCTTAAGTTAAACTATGGACTTTGGGAGATTATGATGTGTCAACATGGGTCGCCACTGGTAAAGAAATGTACCATTCCACTGAGTGATGTTGACCATAGGGAAGGCTGTGCATATGTGCAGGCAAGAGCATAGGAGAAATCTCTGTACCTTCTTCTCAATTTTGCTGTAAGCCTAAAACTACTCTAAGAAGGTAAAGTCTTTAAAAAGCTAATAAAGTGTTGCTTACAATACTTTCTGTATTTCAAGGTGGGAAGAATAAAGGCTCTTCTTAGAAATGGTGAGGTGTTAACACCATGTGGCATGATTTTTCCAAGAATCATAGCCAAGGTGTGATGTGGATGCTAAGAAGGGATGAAGGGTTTTAGACAGATAAAGAGGCAGTGAAAAATGATCTCAAGTAAACCTAAGAAGGAGCAAAACTGAAAATGCTGTGGCTAAGTATCATTAGTTGCCTCTATAAAGCATATGTTTTAATTTTATAAAGCATTACTGATAATATCTGTATTGTTTCCTTATTAAATCAAAGAACCTATATGTCCAATTTTTATTTTCTTTCCTTCCATTTATTTTAATTAACCCCAAAGAGGGGAGATGAGTGGAAAATTAATACAATTAGAAATATGCCTAAGAGTGATTCATAAAATAATCTCCAAGTGATCTTATTCATCATGTTAATCACTTTTAGTTTAGCTCCTATTGTTTTTTTGTCCACAGGTAGGAGGAGCATCACATTTCATGGAGAGTCCTGGTTAAATTGTGACTATCATCTCTGGAAGATATGTCACCATGTAATCTATGCCAGACTATACATAGTAAAGCCTAAGCAACCATCAAGACCAGTCAGCCAGTTGCTATGATGCGTACTGACCACCA
>NW_006371868.1:0-965 GCF_000327345.1 Myotis davidii
GAGATGATAAACACCAGGCCAGCATAGTTAGACAAATGATTGAGAGGCCCAGGAAATCATTACTTTGCAGTTAAAAATCAATCAGCCCTTGCCTATCCTTCATGGGTGTGCTAGGTGCACAAGACAGACCATATACCTCCACATACCCTTGAATACCTCTGTCTACTCCTCAGTCACATAGCAAATAGTTATCACTGTTGATCCATTAGCTATCAGTATCTCTTTTAGCATATTTAAAGAAAAGAAAGCAATTGGGTGCCAATATATTTTGAGTTCAGTGTTTAGCAACCAGAACAAAATTATCCTTTTATGATTACTTGTGTAGAAAATTCATTAGTAGTATAGCTTTAAAAGTTCAAACAAGATATCAAACTCGAGAAATGGGATGCTTGAACCAGCATTTAAAGTCCACCCCTAGTGCCTAAGCAATGCGTACTTAGATGTGTTAGCTGTCACTGCATATTAGAGTGTGCAGCTACCTTATTCCTATTCTTGATTGTTCTTTGAACAGAAACAGGTTTGCCGTGATAAAGGATTGTCAACTTCATAAATATGCTTGGTACATGTGATAATGAAATGAGCACTGACAGGTATCAGTAATTAAATTGTGTTTTTAATTGCTCTCTGAGAAACTTGTGACATTTTGGTGAAGATATAGCAAAGCTAAGGAAAGCTTTATCTATAGATACAACTGGGTAGGTAGTCACCTGTAGGACATAGTTATAGAGCTTGCCTGAGAACATCTACTCTCAAAAGTTCCACTTGATTTCGCATATAGAGCCACTGGTGAAAACAGTTTACTCCTTCAGAGTACACGACTTCCAAATGAAGACCAAGTGCCACCTGCTAGCAGAAAGACAGATTTACATAGATGCTTTTTATTGCAAGAGATGGATTTTTTTAAGGTATCCAAGTGAAGGATATGAAGACAACCCTGGAAACTGTCAGGTTATTATAAATTCTAT
>NW_006371869.1:0-965 GCF_000327345.1 Myotis davidii
ACTCTATTGTATATCACAACATTAATTTGTATCGTTTCTCATGTTTGATGGAATTGTCTGCTTTATTTGTCTCCTGAACCATCGTTGAGGTTGTGCTATTTTAATGTGACACCGTGTCGTTACAGGACTACATTTTGACAAACATTTTGTTGTTTACGCTGTTTTAGTCGAAATCAGGTATGAGTTTTTCTGTTGCTTGTGTATCCATCTATTGGTCATTAGCAGTCTATCTAACAACAAAGAGTGGAACACCCTCAATTGCGTGATGAAGATATGTGTTGTGTTTCTCTTCAGTGTCATGTAGTTCAAAGAAAAACAACGTATACAGAGAAATACCATTAAGATTTGTCACATGGTGTTAGTTCTATGCCATCGTGTAGTGAGGTTGGGGCTTGAATATCTTCATGTTGTCATAAAAATTGGCTTCTGTCATATTATCACGGTTTTCCAATTGAACACATGTCGTCTTGATCAATCTCCTTATGCAGCGCAAAACAAACTAGTTTTGGAATTAGTCTAAGTATTCAGGTTATTCGTCATTATCGAGGGTTTGATTCCATACTCAGGATGTGAGACATCGACATTGTGCCATGAAGGGGGAGTGGGTAAAATGTCGATTATGATTTCGATGTTCTAGCGTGGTTATCATTAATTCTCAGGTAGGTGTATTTTAACTGTTTAGATATGAACATTGCCTGTTTATTCTTCTTTTTATCCTCGTTAAATCATATTCAAGGAAAACGAATGAAACGTAGTTTCTCGCTTGTTCCTTTAACAAATGCCATCTCTGCATTACCCCAAGTACCTCAACGATTTCATAATGCCTGGATTTCGTGATCAGCTTCGAGAGACGAGATAGTCCTACTTGCCAAACCGGTGAAAACCTACTGGTTAGTGTCCGTTAATATTTTCGAGGCACAGAAGATGCTGTCGCTTTGTTTGGCTTGGTTAGTATTGAGTTTTCA
>NW_006371870.1:0-965 GCF_000327345.1 Myotis davidii
GTTTTGTCTTTGGTTATCATGCTCTCTCCAAAACGGTGAAAGAAGATTTCAAGCCAAGGGTGGGTGTAGTTGCCCATCTAAGATGTTTCTAAATAGCATTGACAACTCAGGTTGTAGGCCATAACTACTAAAAGGTGGCTGTGTTGTGCTAAGGCCTACCATGTGTATGCCTTAAAATGGTTTCTACTTGGTGTCAGATATTCGAGGCAGATTCATTACAGCTGGACATTTCCCAGTTAATGAAAGGGCAGAAATGCTAATGGTTAGGCTTAAATTTTTTAAATCCTATTTCTAGGGCTTTGCCATATCAAGAAAGGGCAAAGTTATAAGACAAAAGTAAGGGGGAAGGGTGAATACAGCCCTGTGGGCAAAGCTATAAATAAGTACATTTATCCATGCCACATGAAGCCTGCTTGTTTATGATATTCTCTTTCTGGTCATAACAGTAATTAGCATTACCACTAAATCAATGGCTGCATGTCATGCACTTGAGGGCAGCTTAGTTTCCTCTAGCAATGACAGCACATCTGACGCAGCAGCTACAGTAAGAGATTCTACTGGGTAGAGCTTGATGTAATTTACAGTCATTCTTCAGGATCAATAGGGTTTTTGTAGGGGCCAGATTGGTGATTTGAGTGGGACCTGATAGAGACAACCACGCTGCATGTTTTAGTCTTTTTTTCCCCGATACGATTTTAAATTTAATTTTACTCAAACTTCACAAAACCCAGACACACTTATAATTTCAACATGTGAATTTGGGAGGCACACAAACACTTCATCTACAACACACCCCAGTCAAGATGCACAAGTTTTCCATCACTAGAAAGTTCTCTCCACTGCTCCATTCCCAAGTCAGGAAACTACTGATCTACTGATTTAAATTCTATTACCAAAACTGTTTTTGGAGTGTTCTAGAACTTCAAAAAAATTAAATCCTGTATTAAGTTGCTTTGGTCCTGTTT
>NW_006371871.1:0-965 GCF_000327345.1 Myotis davidii
TGTCTTTCACAGCCAGTCCTCCAGGTTATTTTGGGGGAATTGGCAAGCAATACACTGAGATTTCCTTGAACTTCGGCTCTTTGCATAGCAGCGGGGGAACAAAAACATATGCTTGTGTACACAAATCCATATGAGGCCGTTTCTGACAAAAGGGTCAGACACACTTTCTGCACCGACAACGTGAGGATGAGCCATGGGAGAGCCCTCTGGCTGGCGGCATGCTGACGATGTCTGCTCCTGGTGCACAGGCGCGCAGGCTCACCTCCTGTCTCCCCCCAGACATCCGGTGGTGCTCCGTCTGGTTGCACTTGGTGGAGAACTCGTCCTTCTTCACAATCTTGAGCATTCATGACAAAGGAGAGCGGGGAACAATACATCAGCTGTGGCATCTCCATCAGACAATGAACCCCTCCTCAATGCTGCACCCCACTTACCTACAGAAGCCCAATATGCCTACAAATCGTGACCAGTCCAGGAAAGGGAGCTCACTACTACCCTGAGCACGCACTTCCTCCTCAGAGGAGCAGAGCACCAGAGAGAGGTGTTTGTGCTTTTCGGAGGAGATTCTTACAGCAGGAAAGAGGGGCTATCGTTTCTTAGTGTTAGAGGTTTTGGAAACAGAACAGTGAGGAACTGTGGTTGGAAAGAACAAATGGTTTTATCTGAATGCAGAACCAGTAGAGGGTTCCAACTAGTGATTCTTTGGGGAGTTACCTCACAGCACCACAGCAGAAATACACAGAAGGGAAGGAGGTAGAGCTGTTTCCTCCCATTTCCCCTGATCTGTATGGACACAGGCTTATAGCTAGAAACACCACTGCAAACTCAGCTGGCACCAGAACTTGGAAGAGCAGGGGAGACCTCACCCCTCGACTATGCATGGCTGCCATGTCTAAGGGAGCCCAAGCATACGCTCACCTGAATGTGGCCGTTGTGGGGCCCTCTGTGGCCGTACATGCACTCCA
>NW_006371872.1:0-965 GCF_000327345.1 Myotis davidii
AGAGGCCAGGGATGCTGCTAAACATCCTACCATACCCAGACAGTCCCCGCAACACAGACTTCCCTGGCCCCATATGTCAGTAGTGCCAGGTTGAGAAACCATGGTTTAGTTATAGCTTTAAGTATTCTGAGGTAACATCTTCATGGATATATTTATAGACATTGCTAATCCCGGGTATTTACTATATGTAAGTACTTACCCAAATGAATGAAACATTTCCAGTTTCCTGAATAAAGTCTATTAGTGTCCCGTGTAATAAAAGATTAGATGCGAAGAACTACCAATTTGAGTATGCTGACACTCATACTTTTAGCAGTTTTTAGAGAAGTAGATTGTAATGTTCGTTTTACAACCTTCAGGTGAACATTCTGCTAAAAGAAGACTGTTCAGGAAACACACACTTTGCAATTCAGAAGGCATCGGTACACCTGAATAGTGCCTACAGTCTGAATGGACACCAAGTTGTTATTGTCTTTCGATGTGGTGCCCTGCAGTAAATGCTGGCATTAGCTTCCGTCTCATATATTTCACCATCATATTGAACACTCAGCCACAGCAGAGCCTGCATCAGTTTCATACCTACTGAAGAGTTTTCAGGTGGTGCCAAAGTCTGAGGAGCTGCCTTCGTCACAAATTGCATAACTTCACCCACAGACCAGTGTGGAGGCTGTGGTGGAACCTTGCTTCAGTACTCTGAGTCCAGCTCCAGTCTTAAACTGGGACTTTACTTCTCCTCAGAGAGAACCCCAGGGACGGCTGAAGAAGAGCCCTCCCCCTTTCACATGTGCTAACAGGCTGTGTGCAACTTGCCTGATGCTGTACTGGACCAACTCCAACATGGAATGGAAACCCTGGACACTTGCTCTAATTTTAGTTTTACTGAAACCCCAGCTACCCATCTTCTATATGTGGACTAAGGGAAATAGGACTTCAGAAATCCAGAGATGTAATTCCACAGAAATCAA
>NW_006371873.1:0-965 GCF_000327345.1 Myotis davidii
AAACAACTCTTACTATTATTACTAACCAAGCAGAAACAAATAATCAGCTTCTGAAGGATCTTTTGCATATTTCCAGCTAGTGTATTTTCTCTTTGGTGAAGATAAATGTCAAGAATAGTGACTTGTCCGTGAGATTACCCTACTTTTAAATAAATAAGTTATACTAATATTGTTTCATGAATATTGGCACACGCTACAAGATTTATTTTTCAAAGACAAAGAACTGCATTACTCATTGCACAGGAAGCTACTTTATGTCTGTGTCACGTCCTCTTGCCCACTGTGTTAGGTATCATTCTTCGATGATCCCAATGACCCTGCTCAGCCTTGAATAAACCCCTCCTTTGAGTCTTGGTAGAAACTGTGAATATTTTGAGGTATATGGAAAAATGGAGATTATTCTGAGTGGGACTAACCTAATCAGATGAGTCCTCTACAATCAAAGTGGCTTCTCTGCCTGGCTGTGACAAAGGAAATCAGAAAGACATGCTCAGATTGGCCTGAAATAATGGAAACATCCATGTTGTGATGTTTTTATAGAGTCCCATGGCAAGGAACTCTGGGTGGCCTCTAGGAAATGAAAGAAATCCATGGCACACAAATAATTCAAAACAGGAACCTCAGTTGCAAGGAAACAAATTCTGTTAACAACTAACAAGGTTATAAAGAAGACCCTGAGTGCCAGATAAGAACCACAGCTCCATTCAACACTTTAATTTTAGCCTAGTGAGAGTCTGAACAGAGAATTGAACCCTGATGTGCTCAAATTTCTGGACTATAGAAATACATTTCTATTGTTTTAAGCCACTAAGTTTGTGGCCATTTATTATGCACCAATTGAACTAATATACTAGGTACCTCCTCCACAACTACTTAATGATGGAATAAGAGGCTACAGTAGATGCTGCATACACAGTGGGGTTTGCCTCACAGCTGAAGAACTCTAACATTAGTAAACTCATAGT
>NW_006371874.1:0-965 GCF_000327345.1 Myotis davidii
TAAGATTTTTATGGTCTCCTGTCTTACGTTTAAAGATGGAAGCTATTGGTCAAAAGGGGAATTTGACAACAGGAAGAGGAATTTTGATTTTGCACTCTCTAGAGACATAAAAGAAGTGACATAAGCCCTGGCCAGTGTGGCTCCATTGGTCTGAGCACTATACCTTGCACCAAAAGGTTCTATCCCAGGTCAGGGCACATACCCAGGTTGTGGATTCGATCTTAAGTTGGGGTGAATGCGGGAAATAGGTGATAGATGTTTCAGTCTCAGATCAATGTTTTTCTCTTTCTCCTCTCTTCTTCTCTCTCTCTAAAATCTATAAAACAGCATATCCCTGGGTGAAAAGAAGTGGCATGGGCAGGTAGGGATAGTGTCCCTAGGTAAAGGCTATTTTGAGAAAGTATTATCACCTCCTTTCTTTTTAAAATCACAGATGTGCCAGCTGGGGATCAGAGTAGTGCTGCAGCAGGTCCCCAGGCGGGTATGACTAGACCAGCATTGCAGCTTGCAAACTGGTATGCATTTTCACTATGACCACCGACATTTTCCATCCAAGATTGGGCTTTAAAATGTATTTTTACATAATATGATCCAAATTACTAGAGTCTTAATTATGCAGCATTGAATAATACCAAAGGCTATACAATTTATAGCATGGGGTTTAAAACATGCAAATATACTTGTAACACTATTAATTGTTGTTTTTCATTACTCACAGAAGAATGTGAGTTTCATTATAAATGGGATTTTAAATAAAATTGAATGTTATTTTTGTGAATCTTGCTAAAGATTTATCAATTTTATTGATTTATAAATGGAATTTGTGAGATACTTTTCATTTATTAATTAATATTACTGTGTGATATTTCTTGTTTATCCTCTTAATAGGGTAAATTACATTGATTTATTTTCAAATGTTGAACCAACCTTAAATACCTGGAATAAATCCCACTTGGTCATGGTGT
>NW_006371875.1:0-965 GCF_000327345.1 Myotis davidii
GGGGAGGTGAGAACCCGGTAAGGAGCCCCGCCCCCACCGCCCGCTGATAAATGTGGGGGACGTGCCCCAGCCCTGGAGCAGGGCGCGCTGCTGTTCTGGGAAACTTACCTGTAAGAAACTCCTGGGGATTTTGGCCAGATCCTCCACGTACTCCTGGCAGGTGTAACACAGGAAATGCTGCAACCCCACCGGCAAAGAGAACAAGTCAGAGCCCACACCCTCCGGGGCAGCGGGACCCAGCGCTTCGGTCCGCAGGGCGCTAAGCAGCACCCAGGTTGGGTAGCAAAGGGTATCGCGGCGCCCAATGCGCTTGAAAACGGGGCGCCCCGTCTCCGCGAGGCCTCCTCGCTGGCGGAGGAAGGGCCTGGGCCTGGCGGCTCCTGGTCCTTCCCGTCTGGGAAGCCAGCGGCCCTCCGCGCTCCCGACGCCCCCAGTGGGCGGCCCTGGGAAGGGCGGGCGGATGCCGCCTCGGACCCGACCCTCCGCCCTGAAGGTTCTCCCGGCTGCGGCTGGTGAAGTCACCAACACCCCGGCTGCTGGCGAGGTCCCTGCTCCGGTCGCCCCGCCGCCCGCGCTCACCCGCACAAAGACCACGATGGCTCGACGCTCCCGGAACAGCGCGCCGAACGGCACCCGCTTCCATTCGCGTCCAGCACGGGGAGCTCGGCCACGGAGGCGGCCAGTGGCTGCCCGCTCTCGGGGCCGCTCAGGACCGGGGCGGCAGCGGTGGGGCCGCTCGGAACCGGGACTGCGGCGGTGCGGCCGCTGACCTGCCGCGTGATTGGGGCCAGGGCCGGGGCGGCCATTGCGTCCTCAGTCTGGGGGCCCACGTTCTTGCCCCGAGTGGGTGGGACAAATAGGCCCGAGGTGGGCGCCAGGGTCACGCGAGGCGGGACTCAGCGGGGGGCGGTGCGTGGAAGGCGGAGCTTACGCGGGGGTGGTGCGCGGGGAGGTGCGGGCGCGGG
>NW_006371876.1:0-965 GCF_000327345.1 Myotis davidii
GGAACACAGTCACCAACAGTAAGGTCCTGGCAGATTGGCATAGCTGTGAGGCTGTTCCTTTCAAAGTTACGGGGCCTAGGGATCAACCTAATTGTGTTTTATGAAGGAGTTGCAATTAAGTAAGCTGCAGTCTGAGCTGCGTGGAGCAGTGTTCCAATGCAATGGTTTTTGGAGTCCTGGAGACCCTTTCAGGACACATACAAGGTCAAAACTACATTAAAACACTGAGACATTTTCTGTCCTTTCTCGGTCTGATTCTCTCACGAGTATACTGTTGAGTTTTCCAGAGGCTACAAGATACCTGATAGTGTGACAGATTAAATAATGAAGCGGATATGAAAATCTGTCTCCTATTCAGCTAGCCATTAAAGAGATTTGCAGAAATATAAAACAGAGCAACTCTTCTCATTAAATTATTGCTTGGGGGAGAAAACACTTTTGCAGAAAATATCTTTGTTAACATGTAATGGGTTTACTGTTGTTTTTAAGTAAAAGAAATATTTTCCCCAGTTCTTTATTTTAATGTGGTAACTATTGGTCGATATAATCAGTGGTTTGCTGTTAAATCTGATCTCCAAAAAAAGCCCCTGATTTTTAGCATTTGCCAGTTTCCATGATGTATATATATACTCTCTCTATTGCCAATTTTAAGCTTCCAGTAGTTTAACAGTTGGCCTGAAAATTCCTTTAATTCTCATGAGCTGGTACAGCCCCTCGATATAACCTACACAAATGAAATCGTTTGGGGGTTTTAAATAATTTTTAATATTAAGGTGACCTGAGCTAAAAATGTTTTAGAACCCTGCTCTTACGCAAAATTTCCCAATGACATCACTTTCAAGAAGACATGGAAACTGGTCACAATTATAGAGCACAGAAGGGGAGCCCAGTTGGCCCACTGCTGCAGGCCCCCACATTGGGTTCTGTCAGCCCCACAGCTGAGGGGTCAGTAACTTGCAGCAACA
>NW_006371877.1:0-965 GCF_000327345.1 Myotis davidii
GTGCTCTTGCCTAGTGGCCACATACTCCCATTTCTCCATCCGTCTTCACAAGTCCTCCTTTCCCCTCCGTGTGTCTGTGTAGATCCTCACAGCCCTCTTCCTATCAGGACACCCATGGACTCTGAGCCCACCCTACCCCAGTTAACCTCTTCTTAAGGAATTCTATCTCCCAAGACCCTATATGCCCAGGAAGATCACATTCTGAGTTTCTATGGGGACCACTTCGGAGGGACACCCTTCGACCCAGTCAGCCATGGCCACACCCCTTCTTGTCTTTCGTTCTAGCTTATTTTTTCACCCAGTCCTCACACATTGATATCCTACCAGATAGTAGAAATTTCCCCAAGACCGGGATGGCGTTGTCCGCTGCCCTGGTCAGCTGAGGACCTATCTTTCCTGCAGACCGATTGTCAGGGCTTGAAGGAGTCAACCTCATTCCCTGTGTCCTCAAATAGGAATCAAAGATGTGTGGACAGATTGCCAAGATCTATCTGTCCGTGCTTGCTCTTGGGTTGTGAAAGCGCGGATGTTTCTGAAGAACCACTCCGATCAGACCGTCTCCTGTGTGTGTCTTGGGGTGTGACTGGAGGCTGAGATCTGGTGAGCCCTGGGAAAGTGCTCCCAGCAGAGCTGGACATGAGTCATAACCCCGTGTGACCGCGGAGAGCAGTATGACCTCCCCACGTCCTGGCCCCTGAGAGGTGGCATCACCCCAAGATTAGAGGCCGAGTCTGGAGGCTGGAGGACTCTGGAATCCATTCCAATCAGGAGAGGCTCTCAAAGGGGCTGCCTTTTGTACGTGTGTGTCCCCTCTCACGGGTCGCGACACACACTGGGTCTGTGCGTCGGAGAACAATGTGGATCCCACTCCCGGAGGTGGGGAACTCACCCGCGAGGGGGCTCGATGTCTTCTCAGGCACCGCGAAGGACCTTTCCTCCTGTTTTACTCGTTTCTTCACGTCCAC
>NW_006371878.1:0-965 GCF_000327345.1 Myotis davidii
TTAGTCCTTTTAATTACCTTTATGTTAGGAAATTATTTTCCCTGTTGAGGTAAACCAAGAATGCAACTGGAGACTGCATAAAATAGAGAGCAATTGATGTTGGTTTGTGCCAGGTAAATCTGGTGGATGACAGGCTCTCTTAAACATACAACTGGTACCTTTTCTATTTGTCAGGCAGAAGGCGAGTACAGAACAAAAATATAGAGCTACTGAGGTCTTATTCTTTCTCGTTATCCATTATTCCTTTCTCTTTTCTTTCTATGTTTCTGTCTCAATTATTTCCCATATGAGCATGTCTTTTAAGAAATTCCCTGTTGTTCTCCTGTGACCAAGGCTGCCTATGAAATACTTAATGCATAATCTGTACTCCATTGTTTATCCAAGGAAGTGGCTGTCTTAAACGATCAGGCTCCCCCACCCTTGGAAGGATCCGTTGACATGTGCCTCACCATGCCTTCACTTACTATTGTGTTATACCATAAGGGACCCGAGGGACACGTACAGATCCTCAACACTCCTCAACAGGTCAAAAGATTATACTAACTAAATTATCTCAGGGTTCATAGCCCTGAACTAGTAAACTGCAAGCAAAGATTCAATATGGTAATAGTTACTAGTATATCTTAGTCTTAATATATACTTTTGTATACACAACAAAAATACATTTCTATTTTTTTATACACATCTTATTTTTTGAGATGTGTAGAGATCACCAAATCATCTCTATTTGTATAAACAGGAAACTGAATCACAGAGAGGTATGATTTGCTTAACTAGTTAGGAAATGGCTAAAAACAGAACATGGGATTCCTGGATTTAATGTTTGTCCCAGTACCTCAGGTAACAAGAATAAGAATGAATTATTCCAGTGAACATAGGGTTCATATATTAGTGTTTGAATACCTTTGGATAAGTACCCAGAAGTGCAATTACTGGGTCATATGGTAGTTCTAGTTTTAATTTTT
>NW_006371879.1:0-965 GCF_000327345.1 Myotis davidii
TTAGAGGGAAAAGCATTGATTGCAATGATATTAAATTTTGTTCTTCCACAAGCTCTTTTGATTGGTTTTCCTCCTATTTAAACACAGTAGGCTTCATATTCATGGGCTTTTCTAAGATGATATTTCTGTTTAGATGTTTGAATTTTATTTCAGAAAGAGCTCCACAATACCAGTTTTTACATTTTACTTATCTTTTTTTGAAAAGGTGTCAGAGTCACCCCAATATGAAGATAAGTATCATTCTCATTTCTAAACAATGTAAAAATAAATAGTCAATAAATATAATTAGTTCATAGTGTTGTCTGAACTTAGAATTTCTGAAATAGATTTTCCCAGGAGAGTCTTGGAAATCTGTATACTGGACTTTGCCACACTGTAAGACATCCACTTAACTTGGTAGACTAATTAATACAAGTTCATTAAGGAGTTATTCAAACACAATTTGGGGCATCATGAGACAAAAATAGTCCCTATATTTTAATGTCATCAACACAAAACTCTAGTTTCTTCATTGGACTTTGACCTGGCATCATTTTCTACTAATGATGAAAGTCAGGATAGGTAACTAACTTTGAATACCTTTCTCTGGGTTATAGTTTGTCTCTTGGGTATGCTAACCCCCTGCCAAACAGACAGTGGGATGCAATTTTATTTTCAGATATGCCAAAGAAGTAAGTGCATTGTGAATGCTATTTCTATTTTGTTTTATTTAGTTTTCTTTTTTAAAAAGACCTTGTAGAAGTTCAGTTATATACCTCTGGAAGATCTCCAGCACACTTGTAGGAGAAAATGACAGGCATCCAGAATAATTTCCCCTAAAGAATAGGAAAGGCTATTTCTTTAGTGTCATCAAATAAGATGCTGATTCATCACAAAGTTACACATTATTTTAGAGAGAAATTTTGCTATCTCCTTCTAACCCTTCTAAGATATACCATATTTTCTCTTTTATGCTTAATAGAAAA
>NW_006371880.1:0-965 GCF_000327345.1 Myotis davidii
TAACTTGATGGGGTAGACATCAGAAGTATGTATGGATGATATAAAGCTGGTTGGGGCAGTTAACATTCTAAACTGTAGTACCAACATCCATAAAATCTCGAGAGGCTGGAGCTATATAAGATTAAAGTTTAATAAAAAGGGTAAATATAAGACTCTGTCCCATTTCTAAAAGAATCAATGCATCCAGAGAAGGATGGGGTAGAAAAAGACTAAGCAGCATAAAACACACATCACCAACATGATATGAAGAGTTTAGGGAGTGAGTCCTGATCTATCTGACTAAAGTCTTAGGCTAATTTCTGAGTAAATGCTTATATTCTCTTTTAAAGAGAGTTACCAAAGTGGTAAAGGATGCAACTGTGTTTTAGGAAAAATAATGGAAAGAACTGGAGATGTGTAGTCTTGCTAAGACAAAATTCAGAGAAATCTTTTAAAAATATTTAAAGACCTAATATTTGGAAGAGATGGTCTATAGAAACTCAAAGAGATAGAATGGATTAATAGGATAGAGCTATAAAAAGTCAATTTCAACTCCGTGGAAGGAAGGACTTTTTAATAGACAGAATGATTAAAGATGTGTTGAAATCAGTGGTAGATGACACTTTGGTGACAAGCATATAACTTTGAATGGATAGTTGATCTAGTTAACATTTTAAGGTAATTCTAATAATAAGAGTTAGCATTTATGAATCCTTACTATGCCCTTTTTCATTTAAAGCTCACAACTCAATGACAGAATTTACTATTTCCCCAATTACATAGGTGTGAAAATGGCAGTCTAATGGCCAAGTAACTTACCCAAGGCCACATAACTGGCCACCACAAGAATGGAGATTTAATACTAGTAGTATCACTCCAGTGTTCACATGCTTAATCAATATTCTATCTACAAAGTCAGGAAACTTTGTTTGTGGTGGTCCAGATAGTAAATACTTTTACTTTAGGCTTTTAGGTCATATGGTTTC
>NW_006371881.1:0-965 GCF_000327345.1 Myotis davidii
ATTGATATAGAGTTGCTTAATTATCTCATACAAAATTAACACATTTACATGTAACATGAGGCTGGCTTTTATAAGTGTAAGAATACAATAACTTTCATAGCAAAATGAAAATCAAGAAGCTCATAAGTGAGAAAAAAAGCATTATCAGACCTATACCCCTAAAACTAATGTTACATATGTGTTAATATTTATCTAGCCTAGCAACATAGCAATTCCTTTAGCAATGTGCGTTGCTGCCATGTTTGATCACATCACTGAGAATATCTGAATGTGACAAAGGGACAGTTCTTGTCACATATCTTTCTCCCTGAAGCTTCACAATACAAGTCTGGTTTGTCACTGCTGTTTTCCATACCCGGTGTAGCCTTTCCTTATACACAAGAGCCTCATAAGATGAAGATATGTAGGCCATCTTGGGATTCCTCTCCCAGGAACTCACTCAACACCAGAATGCTAGCATAGCCTAGGAAGCAGATATTCACTAACCACCTATTACATTGCCAAAACATACCAGAAGCCAACTTACGTTAGTTTGCAATGAAGTATTTACAAAATTTTGCGAATCTCCCTGTGCATCTAGAAAAACTAGATGTTTAAAATGATGTGTATTTATATATATATGCCTGCTATTTACAAAATTGTCCTGACTGTGGCTGTGTAATTCCTATAAAATACATTTCCGATGATTAAAATACATAATGCCCTATCAGCTACACAACCACAAAGTGAGGACTGAGGTCTTTGATGTAGAATAAACACTAAACAATGCCTTATTTCAAAAAGTGTAGGGCCACTCCCTTTTACCCTCCCCCTAGCAAATACACAGAAAAAGGATATATACATAGCCTAAGCAACCACCACACAACCCAAGAATATAAAAGCATGGAATTGTACAATGAATTATTTACAAGAGTATACGTTGAGAGAATATATACATCTGGAAAGACTAGATGTTAGAAATTAAA
>NW_006371882.1:0-965 GCF_000327345.1 Myotis davidii
AAAAAAAAAAGAGTGTATTTTTTACAGAAACATCTTAAAATATGTAGTTTTAATTAGCATTACAAATCAGAATTCTAAAGAACATTGGGTACTAGTTTTCTTAGTACTGTAATTATTGCTTTAACATATAATTTCCTGATGTCTTCTTAACATAGATAATTAAGCTTTCTGTGTTAACAGTCCAATTCTCTATCTTTAAAGTGTAATTATGTTCTTAAATAATAGTAATAAATTCTTAACATAATCAACCACTGATAACCAAACAAAAGCTTATTTTAAATACCTTAATAAGTTAAAAATCATGGAATGGCATTTTTAACTTACTGTTGCTTTGGTTATATGTACATGTACTTCCTGCTTTACAGGGGTAACAGGGTTTAAGGACTCAATGACTACATGAGTCCTTCATGCATTAAGTGTTTGCCTGATCCAAGTGTTCTCTCTGATACAGCAGCTTCACTTCTATCAGCATAGCTGTTATACCCGATGTCTTTGTTTGATATACTAAAGAACATATTGTTCTACAAAGACCCCCAAAAAGTAGATTTATTCTGATAAGGCTGGCATGAAACTTTGTTACGTAAACAATCCATGTGTCCAAACAAGAATAGACTATTTAATTATTTATCCACACTTTACTTCGATACCCTTGACTGCAGTTGTCTGTTGAGCAGGTCTGTCTGGCTCAAATACCACTTACAAGCAATGCTAGAGATAGTGTTTTCAACTGAGGACTTTAAAAATCAACACAAAGTGACTATTTGGAAAAAACTGAGTTCACACTATACAATGATCAGTGTCAGTAAAGGCAACAAGCAAAAATATGCACACAAACTACAGAAAATAAACAATGGTTCTGACTGTATGGGTTTTCTATGAACTAGCCATTCCTTCTTTCTAGAAGCTTCTAGCAAGGGACCCTGTCTGCTTCCTTTTTTCGCTATCCCATCCTGCTGCATCCCTGA
>NW_006371883.1:0-966 GCF_000327345.1 Myotis davidii
CAAACAAATTATATTTTACTTCCTCTGGCTAGTGGAGGTGAGTTCTACAGTAGTGCTTCTCAAACTCTAGTGTGCATGTGTACTACCTGGGTATCTTGTTAAAATGTAGATTGAGATTCAGAAGACCTGGTTAGAGGTCTGAAAGTCTGCATTTCTAGCAAGCTCTCTGTTGATGCCAAATTCAGATATTGAGCACACATTCAATAGCAAGCTTATTTTAAAAAAGCGTAACTTACGATATTAAGATGGCTATGGTTTGCAAAGCACTGGTCTTGATAATGTTTCCAATTTCATTCCCAATTGAGCAACCTAACATTTTCCCCACCTTATCTTACTTCATTCCTCGTATGGATATGACAATCACTCCAACATTCATAAAAGCTAGAAAACTTGTCATCTAACTTCCTTCTCCCTCTTTGTCTTTATCTCTTCCCGTTCCACACGTGGGTGCAGCACAGGATTCCATTCTCTACTTTCTCTCTTCCATTCTAATGCTGTCCCTGATCACCTATAGGCTAATGGATTCAACTTCTGCATCTCCAGCCTAGACATGTCTCCCAATCATAGGTCCATATACTTAACTACCTAGTAGACATGTCTAATCATAGTCTTCACAGGTATCTCCAACACAAAACACCTCACACAGAACTCATCAATACCTTCCACCCCCAAAACAGCTTTGTCAACCCTGTATTGACTTTGTGACCAGCACCACCATCAGTCAGTCCATTGTCAAAATCACATCTTAAGACTCTACGTATACTTCTCCCTCACCAAGTGCAAATAATCCCATCTTCTAATTACTGCTCAAATTTCATTTCTTCCTCTCTGGCATCAATATCAGTTTGGACATGAATCATTTGTCTGGTTACCACAGTAAACTAACCAATCTTCTTGCTTCCGATCTCATTTTCCCACTACTGTGTAATCTTTGCAACCATAACTTGATAGCAAGCCCCTCTTAAA
>NW_006371884.1:0-966 GCF_000327345.1 Myotis davidii
GGCATTAGGAAGGTTGAGAACCACTGCAAAGAAACCTTTAAACTGGGATGAACAGTTTCTCCTCCCCCCTCTACACCCTACTTTCTGTCTTAGCATTATTCCCCTCCTCACACTGCTATCCACTTTGCTCTCTGATCTCAACCCAGTGGGAACTGAGATACTGGAGGAAGACATGTATTTCTCCCCAGTTTTACAGCATCATAGAAGCTGAAGTGATAGGTAAATCAGGGAAATATAAGTCCTTAATATGCAGAACTAATTTCCCAGGTTCCTAGTGAGTTTTGTGGTCCATCTTCATCTGAATAATAACACATTCTCATCTAGAACTGGCAGGGGTCAGAACTCAGCTGGAGAGATTTCCACTGAACTGCTCATTCTGCTTCCAGGCACCAAATATCTGAGTCTCATGCAGGCAAATTTAGCATTGTTTACTTTTAACAAAAATGTATTGGGTACCTACTGTATGCAGGATGCTACTAAGTAATTGGGGAGAACACAAATTCTTTCAGTATTTTTTCTAGCCTGGTGCTGGACTCATGGGTCTCAGGGATGAAAGGATCCTCAGCCAATTCATAAAACCCTCACCTATTCCCCTTGTCACCATTATCCCCAAACTTCTATTTCTGATTCCCCCTATTCCACTCTCATTTCTGATTTGTCTTACAGAAGATCATATTTGATCTAACTTACATTACTTCCTTGTTATTTTTTCCTGAATTGTAAGATCTTTCTTGATCTTAATGTTTTTATGATTTGGTATTATATATACTCTTTTGGATTCCAATGAGTGTCTTTATTATAAGATCTCTAAAGTTTAACTTAAAAAATAAAAATTTTCATTTGATTGACAGTGGAAAATATATCTCCAGGGTACACAGTATAACATGTAGACTTTGAATAGCATATTTAAAGTTGGGCAATGCTATGCTTCTTCAACACGTTCTATGGGTTTCACTAAAACCCTCC
>NW_006371885.1:0-964 GCF_000327345.1 Myotis davidii
TTTTTCCCCATAAATCTAGTAATTTTATTGTATAATTTTGCATAGCATGGCAATTTTTTGGAACACATATGTCATGTTAGAGAAGAACTGACTGTACAGCATAGCATGGGAAGAGATTCCCACAAACATGAAGATGAGTCAGATATCTAAAGCTAAGAAATGGCCAATTTCCATAAAAAATGTGGTAACAAGGACTGAGAACTGAAGCAATAAATAGGACCCAGTATCAGTGAATTGACTATTTGCTATATTCTCGATACTATATTAGATATTTTAAATTTATTATTTCATGAGAGAATGCTCAGGGTAATGTCAGAATGGCAGGACAAACATATGACAGAGTAAGTGAAGAATGGCTATAGAGGAGACAGTTTTAATTATAGACTATTAGAGATACTAGAGTCATCTAGTCCTTATAAGATATTTGAACTCTGCCAGTAGTATGGCTTCTTGGACAAGAATGAATAAGTAAAGAAATGCATAAATACAATATTCCCAGGCATTCTCCCTTCAAGTAGCTTAAATTTTATTGTGAAAATTAAGACACATTCATAAAATAGTACTAGTAGTGATATGTTATAAATGCTAAATATGTTCAATGAATTCTTTGGAGTTGGGACAATGAGAGAAGGCTTTTTGGAGCTGGTGTTGATTTTACTAGTTCTTAAAAAAATTAGTTTAAATATAGATAGAGAAGAGGGAGAAGTCATATTCAGAGGAAGGAAGAGCAGAAGCAATGGGAGAGGACAGAATATATTTGATATGGGAGACATGGTTTCAAGAACAGGGAAATCCAAATAAAAGAGAGAGCAAGCAAGAAATAAACCAAAGGCACCGTTATCAAGACAAATGAATGATGTGCTTAGAACAGTGTTTTCAGTAGAACATTGGGATGGAAGTTGAACCAGCTAAATAAGATGATGGTGGTGAGGAAATAGAAACAGTGGTGTTCAGACCATTTTTT
>NW_006371886.1:0-966 GCF_000327345.1 Myotis davidii
ATATATATATATATATAATTTAAGAAATATTGTGGTATTCACTAAAGGCAATCTTGATATCAGAACATCATGACAGTTAGTTCCATTCTCCTTTTTGAATATAATTAGTAGAGTGAACAACCTTGAAATTGCTGTGGTTATATGTAATATATCTTGATTTTTAAATATTTTATTCTGAAAAATGAAGAAATGGAAAGTTATGATAATACAATTAGGTGATTTTAATTGGTTGAGCAAGCATACCCAAAGAGAACCAATTACTAAAATTGCAGTCATCAATCTAAGGTTAATTACAATATCTTTGCTAGATTAATATTTATTAATGCTAAATAATACATGTAGCATTTGCATTAGCAACTGTCATAGAGATAGCAGTACAAGTGCAAGAAACTGCAGCTGACCCAAATCGCCTTAGGAATTCGGTGCCTTGGATTTTGAGGTTGTGTTGCAGAAAATTTTTCCAGGCTGAGATGATGTACACTATGTAACAAGGCATATGAGAACTTTGCACATTAATTTTCAGACGGACCAAGGTGACTGTTAAAGGTCAGGGGAAGGACTTGTTTAACAACATTTCCTGTGAAAAAAGTACTGCAGATACGGGGCTATAATTGACTGCAAGTTCAGGGAGAGCCAAGGCATGATATAAATGCCCCAATTAAAGAAGAACTAAATAAAGTCGTTTGGAATCCATTCATGAAAGAATGATTATCATGGGCCTTTTTAAACAGCCCTCATCACATCAGAGCTAGAAGGGGCTGGTAAGTTCAACATCGGTTTTATTTTGCATTCGCAAATTTCAAAATCAAAATTGCTAAAAACACTGGCGATTTTGAAATCTACGTTACAGAAATGAATAGTCTTGGGAAGAATCATATTTTAAAAGTTTCGTAACTTATTTAAGTGACTCAAACTATCTCAGTGAGGAAAAGATGAAAAGAATTTTAAGTTTGGGTGATACATACA
>NW_006371887.1:0-966 GCF_000327345.1 Myotis davidii
TTTTTTTTGGATAAACGTCATCCACCTGAAATGCCTTCAACATAATTCAAGTTAAGAAGAGTATAGGTTAGTTTTATTTTTGCCTGTGCTAAAGTGATGCTATGTGAAATTTTTTTCTACAGAATAAACTTACCTCCAGCACCAAATGCCCACAAAGAAGTAGGTTTTCCTTGTGCTGTGGTCACAGAAAGCTGCATCAATTTTCTTGACATGTCTTGGAAAGCCAAGTGTATAGATGGATTTGGGATAATCTGGTAAAACAGCATATCCTCTGATCATCCAGAAACTGTCACCTAGAAAGAGAGAAAGTGGTTTCTTATGATCTATTTTCTAGAATGAGAAATAGATGTCTTAAGATGTTTGAAAAAAATTAAGTTTTAATGCTTAGAGATTTAGTGATCTTACGTCTCCATTTAATCTTACCACTTTCTTTAGCTACTTGTATCATTAATATTACACAAATAACATATACCTATAGTTAAGAGTGTGCCTACCCGTGTCACTTGGTTTCACCGTATTGGTTGCTTTTCTAATTCTGAAAAAACAATCAAGTGTGTTTGGACACATTCTCCTAAATTTCAGCACTCAAAGGTTCTCTTTAACAAGTAATCTGAACAAGTTCTTAGAAAAAGTAAGGTTGTTGATTAAATATAAAATACCAGCTAAATATATCAAACAAACAATGACTATTTTTTGATATAAGTATATCCAAAATATTGTATTACATACTTATACTAAAATTATTTGTTTTTATCTGAAATTTAAAGCTCCTGTGATTTATTTGCCAAATTTGGCAATCTTAGTAAAAAGAGAATATAGGAAAGACAAGGATTACTTTTATTTGGCAGAAAAAAAGACTGTTTATACCATTTTAAAAAATCTCCTGTGCAACTAGGTAGTGTTTATATTCCTAGCCATGGAGAATCCCAGGATAGTTATTCTTTTTTAAAAAAATATATTTTATTG
>NW_006371888.1:0-965 GCF_000327345.1 Myotis davidii
TGGATTTCTACTTTTATCTTGGACAGCATTCTATGTTCTCAAATCTGTGGGCTTTTCTGGTGCTTTATTCCATTTCTCTGGTTTATGTTGTCTTTCATAATATGCAAAATTTATTCCTTTCCCCCATATCTCTTTGTTCTGATTTATTTCACAGTGAAAATAAAAAATTAATAGGCAATAATAAATTGAATCTTGCGGAGGCTATATGAACCCTTTTGTTAGAAAATTAACTTATAAACAGCTCATTGTTCTTGCTACTTTATCCCCTAATAGTGCAAAAATACTCTCCTTCCAGCCTTCCCTGTTTATTTCTTTCTAGATGTCACCAGTTTAACTTAGGTGTTTTCCCCTTACTGTTAGTAGTTAGTTTTTTTACATGAGCCATTGCTCTGGAGAGTGGTATTTTTATTTGTTTTAATAAAGTTAGTGTATTTAATGAATATTTTTCCCTCTTTTAAAGACTGTGAACCAGAAGAACTGACTGACTGGTCTATGGATGAAAAATGTTCATTTTGTAACCTACAAAGAGAAGCAGTCAGTGTAAGTTTTAGTGCTATGAAATTATTTCTAAACTATTTGCGCAATTGTAACACAATTTTTAAACTTAATTTGTTTTGAAACTTTGTGACTTATAGTAGAATATAAATGCTTGATTTTGGTAATGAGAAGAAAATTAAAAGTCTCATGTTAGAAATATAACATTTAGCTTATCTTGTAGGTGAAAATCCCAAACTACTCATCTTCTTTGCTTATTTCACATTTCTTTCTCATAGCTCCCTAACTCATGAAATCAGTTCAGATCTGTTTTGTATTTACATAGACAAGGCTGATGATCTTGGAGGCCTGGTTTGGTCTGAGACCATCCTACAGGCTGATTTCTCAGGAATCAGTAGTTGGAGGATAATGTGGTATTACATTTTAACTTTATTCTTTCTCTTGAAGTCTTTTGGATATCGTAATCATCT
>NW_006371889.1:0-966 GCF_000327345.1 Myotis davidii
TCTTTCTCTCTCTCCCTCCCTCTCTCTCTCCTTTGCCTTTCCTCCCTGCTTTCTCTTGCCTAAGCTCCAAGGGTCCTTCTTTTGACTTTGCAACATGTTTCCTGAGTCCATGCAGCCCAGCTAGCTCCCTTCCTCTACCTCTGTGGCTTTGTAAATATACTTTCACTTGTACTTGAGTTCTTGGCTCTGAGTTCTTTCCTAGTCAAATTCAAAGACTGAGCTTTAACAAGTGGTCCTATTTCGCCATTAACAAAATGGGGCTCAGGTGAATAGTGTTATAAAAGAGTTAATATAGTAAGAAACAGCGATATTTTATTCTTCGCAATGATTGGTTATATTATTAGAATTTCCAGTGCTTAACTCATATTGACCTTGGGAAACAGTTCAAATTTTTCTTATAATTTTCAGAGGCATAAGCAAAAAATAACCCAAGTCAATCTAGTCTTGCAAAATAAACTATTTTAAGAATTATTTGTACAAGTAAACTAGTTTTGTCTGCTCAGGGAATTTTCAAGGCTAGTCTCCTTTTGTTTTTGCTTTTAACAAGGTTAAATGGGTGTCTTGGTATTCATAACAAGCCCCTTCCATCACATCCCGAATTTATGTTAATAAGGCGACTTTTGTAAAGCACCAAAGGATGGGGACTGGTTGCCAGGATGACTAGAGGGTGTGAACTTTCAGCCCCCCAAGAGGGAAAAGGGCTAGAGATTGAGTTCAATCATCAATGGCCATTGATTTAACCAATCATGCTTTTGTAATGAAGCTTCCATATAAACCCAAAAGAACAGTTCCAAGAGCTTCCAGGTTGGTAAATACGTACAGATGCCTAAAGAGTATAGCACTCAGAGAGATTGGGAGCTCCTTTCCACATACCCTTTTTTCCCCCATCTCTTTCATTTGGCTATTCCTGAGTTATATCTTTTTATAATAATCCAGTTGGCTCAGTGGTTGAGCATTGACCTATGA
>NW_006371890.1:0-966 GCF_000327345.1 Myotis davidii
AATAAGACACCAGCACCGTTTCAAAAGGATTTTGAATCAAAATGTCATATGTTAGAGGTGGTGGTGATAGTTAGGGTGGATTCCCTAAGGGTAAGTATGACATTTAAATTAAAGTAGCAGCGGGAGATGCCTCTTGAGGAGGGGACATTTTCTCTCTTAGATTCATAGGAGAGACCTTGACGAGACAGAGGAGATCACTCATTGAAACCTCTTCATTTTACTGAGAGAAGGATGACAACCCAGAGTGCTGGGTCTGTTCAACAACCCACAGCAGATCCCAGGTGCAAACCAGAATCCTCAGGACAGGGGCCAATGCCCTACCTTTCACAGCCTCTTCTTTAAGAAATGGGTACCAAGCATTCACCGTTTGGAGATGACCTATCTGAGGTTTCCACTAACTACTCCAAGCATTATTTCCTCAAGTCCCCTGATTCCTTTGTGGAATCGCCTCTCTCCTCCTAGGGTAGGCCTTGGTGAAGGGTTAATCCAGGCACTTGCCATCCACTGGGGACCCTAAAGCTGACTCTGGAGTTTCTCCTAGCAGAGGCGCTGGCTTCCTCCCACCCAGCAGCAGCCAGGGGCAGACGCAGTTGGGTCCAATGATTCCAGCAGTTGCCCCAGGCAAGACTGACAGACGGTCAGTTCCTGCTCCTGAGACTCCGTACCTCACTCTCCCAAGTCTGTATTTTGAACACTGCATTTTATTCAGGGCTTTTCCTACATCTTTGCAAAATGCAGGAAATATTCCCACATGTGGTGAAAGCAGAGAAAAACCGCAAGTCTGCTTAGATTTGGCTATAAACAGCTGATGAAGTTTTGGTGTCGTACCAGTATTAATCTTCAGTTTGAAATGATCGAAACTACAGCATAGGTATTCTTTATTAAAAGAATAAAGAAAGTTTCAATTCCAAGATAAAATTTAAGATGAGTTATAAAGAACCAATACACACAGGTCTGAGGCCAAAA
>NW_006371891.1:0-966 GCF_000327345.1 Myotis davidii
AAAAAAAAAATAAACATTCATTTTGAGCAAATAGAAGTTCTGTAATCATTAAGTAATATATTTTGGGAAGGAACACACTAGAGCCATATTGCTTTCTATATTTTATCATCAGATTTATGTTTTTGAGAGAGTAGTATTAAAGTTTGAAGAGGACATTAAATTAGGTGGGTCAATTTTGACAGGATAATCCAAATCTTTATATAGTGAGATATGCCCAATGCGCATTTGAAATTGCTTTTGCTCATAATTTGTCCTGGCAGTTCTATAACTGAACCCTTTTGGGTATCTAATATCCAAAATTAAATTAGAGCCCATTGAGCAAGTAGACATGCCAGAAAATCAAGTGAATAAATCATGTTTCATAAAATAATCACTTAGGCCTCAAATGTAATAAAAATATATTGTTATAATTTCCTTAGAAATGGCTTTTCATTTCAAACTGTTGAATACACTTCCTTATCTCAATTTAAACCTCATATACTAGTGCAACTAATGATCATTGTATTAGTCAATATCAGTTAAGCAAATAGAAACCAATCTAGATATACCAAGTAAGAAAGTTTTAATATGTGGACTTAGAGGCAAATAAAATTGTTGGAAGGATTGGAGGGTTAAGATAAGGAAAGGTTTCGCTGGGTCTCCAGGAGTCAGGAAACAGTATAAAACCAAACCTCCTCCTTGGTGTGATCCCAGCTCCTGGTGCACTGAGGAAGAGTTTTTGGTAAGATACCCAGGGGCCCTGGGCCATTTTCACGCCTGCTGAATGCCAACATTGCCAGGAGGGCAATTATAGCTATTGCTTTCCTCACACCTTTAAAATATCAAGCTGGAATAATATGACTCAGAAATCTTCTGTAGTATTAGCAAAGTATGCAACAATTCTTTCTTCTTAAAGGAAGTTTAATCCACCTATGAATTTGTCAATAAATACTAAGCTATGTGGCTCTACTTTGATACTTCCTTTTC
>NW_006371892.1:0-966 GCF_000327345.1 Myotis davidii
ACTGGCTTATTTCACTTAGCATAATGCTCATATTTTGTTTTGAAATTAAATGGTGATGCAGTTTGGTATTGTGTTAAATTCTTGTATTTAAACATTTTTGCACAGGTTATCAGTGGTATCCAGTTGCCTCCCAGTATTCATTCATCATCTAACAAAGCTGACACGTTAGTGATTATAGAAATTTTTGGTGTTCCAAATGATCAAGTGAAACAGCAGACTCATGTAGTTAAAAAAAATGGTGAGCTCCTAACATATTTCATTGAACTTCTATTAGACTTCTTGTTGAAAAGCTTAAAAATTATATATTGACAGAGCTTTGATATCTAATATTCATAAGGCAAAGGTTTTGCATTATGTTTAAGATGATAGAAGTGTTATATGCAGCAAAAGCAATTTGATAATAATTTAATGTTATTTAGATATGTTTTCAGATTACAGATACAAAATTTTATTTGAAAAAATTATACTGTTTTCACTTTTACCCCCTTTTTATGTTTTCCCCAATATCACTGAAGTAAGGGAGACATTTTGAGGGCTGAAAATCTACTTAGCTTCCAGCCTCCATGTAAAATGAAGAACTCGTGATTATTCTGATAGAGCATGTTACACATTTGTACTTCACTGCTTGAATTATTTTAAAAGTCTATGGCTTCTGACTCAGGCTAAGGCTTCCACAGAAACCTACTCATACAGTATTTGGATTCATAATCCAGTCATTTTTGCCAGAAGGGAAGTGTAGGAATGGGTGAAATCACTTTGGTAAGATTTTCAGTGTTCCAGGGTCTCATGATATTTTGTGTAGTACAGTACTGACATTGTCATTTCTTCCCTGGGGTTGAAGTCATTCAGGAAGTTAGACAAGTATAGAGTCCTGGGATTGACTCTTAGTCAGATCACCTTGGAAGAAACCTTGGAACTGATATTTGAGTCTAGAATCTTCTTTGAGTTGATATCCCCAAAGTATAG
>NW_006371893.1:0-966 GCF_000327345.1 Myotis davidii
TATTATTTATTATTGTATTATTTTCCATACAAAGACTTTTAAACATATTTTTGCCCCACCTTGTATATGGAATGTCAAATTTTGAAGAATTATTTGCTAGCTTTCTCGTCTTTTCTGTGGTTTGTAAGTTAGATTGTACATTCATTCCTTCTTTCACTCAGTATCCATTCATTATCTAATAGGTGATAAAGAAAATGGGTAATAGATAAAAATAAAACCCATAGTAACACTTGTTTTGTGGAGGTTTGTAATTTTAAAAACCTGGGATCTCTTCTATTGTTAGGGTCATCCAGAAAACCACTTTCTACAACATCTTATTCATGAATTCAATAAACTTGAAGAAGAAAGGTGTATAATGATGAAGACAAAAACCTAATGCTTAGAAGACACTCGTAAAGGGACGGAGAAGGGAAAGGAAGAAATAAGGGAGGAAGGTGGGGTGGGGCCCTTACAGCACATTGTTTTAGGTGTTTTCTAGATGGGGGCTTAGGAAGCTTCCTCGGTGGGAAAAATAACCACATGTAACTCCCACAAGGGAGTTGTTTGTTCATCCCTCTGTTGGCTTCCTTCATTGTTTCCAGGTCTGTCCCACACATGGCGCTGGGCAGCCCTGAGTCTGCTAACCCTTTGTCTGTTGCTGCTGATCGGGCTTGTGACCTTGGGGATTATGTGTAAGTATACTTGCATCCAACCCAAGAAAGATGATTAGGAAACACAATGGTAAAGTGTGAATTCAGGTTTGATATATGATAAGAGCTACATCCTAAATACTCTAATGCTTCCTGCTACTTTCTATCTCTCCTTCTCCCTGTCTCCAAGGTAAACCAACAAGGAAAATATTATTATGAGGACTTTCCCCTAAGTCCATTGCTTTCTCTTGATAAGCTAGACTGGACTAGGAAGCCAACTTTTATTTCTCAGTTATTGGTTGGAATAAGGAGTCTCTTTTCTGCATACACACACACA
>NW_006371894.1:0-966 GCF_000327345.1 Myotis davidii
GGGTCCAGGCTGAAGGAGCAGCCCCTACATGGGGCATTGTCATTCTCGTGATAAATGGGAATGAGAGTTTGCGGATTAATGCAATGGCTCTAATGTTTCTGCTCAGAAGTGGTACACCTCACTTCCGCTCTTAAGCCAAGTGAGTCACCTGGCCTACATATGACATCAGAGAAATAGAATTCTCCTACAGGAGGAGGTAGCCCAGGTCACATGGGCATGCCTGATGACAAAGGATCGGGAGGTACAATGATCTTATCACATGGAGGGGTGGCAGACATTGGAAACAATAATCCAACACAGTAGGAAAATGGGATATTAGTGAGTATTGGTAATGTTTAACATTAGTAGTCTTGTAAACATAAATTCAGAGGACTATAAAATAGAATTTTGTAGGAGGAGATGATAGATCCTGCCTGTGGGATTAGGGAATTTGGGACAATTACACAGAATAATAATTAATTGATGTCAATCAGGGTTCGGAGAATCTATTTTCACCTACAATATACTCAACAATAAATTCATTCAACCAATATTTATTATTGGGCCAGGAACTGTAATCACTGTTATACAGTGGCAAACAAAATAGGCCTGGTCTGTACCCTCATGGAGATTAAATTTCTTTAGAGAAAACTGACATTAAATCAATAAACACACACAAATAAATACATATATTTACAAAGTGGGCTGTTACAATGGAAAATACTGGGCTGTCAAGAGAGAGAGGAACAGAGAATAGACCATAATGAGGAAATTATGTTGGAACTGAGTGCTGACTTAGTCGGGCAAAGAACGTTCTATGCAGAGTGAACAGGTTGTACAAACTTCCTGAGATGGAAAAGAGTTTGGTATACCTGAGGTACTGAGGGGAGGAGGGAAATCAGTGTCATGATTGAGTGGAAAAGGAGTTCAAGGGTAAGTTGGTGAGAAAGGTTACATCATGCAGGGCCTTCAGACCATGTAAAGGGG
>NW_006371895.1:0-966 GCF_000327345.1 Myotis davidii
GGATATCACCCCCATGTCTAGCACCTGTGTTCCCGGCACACTGCCTACTGTCCAGCACAGGGTAAGTGTAAATAACAAATATGTTAAAAATGAATTTAGTCCCTTATGTTTTTCATCACATAATAGAAGTCCAGTGGCACCCTCACACCCAGGTCTTCAATAAAGATCAGAGAGAAAATTGTAATTGTTTTTTCTACCGTTAGATTTGTTCCAGTTACTATGGCTGCATAACAGGTTACTGCCAAAGTAGACATGAAGACAATCATTTTATCATGTTCTCCAATTCACAGGTCAGGAATTTGAATAGAGTGTAGAGGGGATGGCTTGTTTCTGCTCTTCTATGTCTGGGACCTCAGCTGGGGAGATGTGAAGAATGGGAATGTCTGAGCAGCAGGGACTGGATCATCAAAGACTAGTTCCCTCACAGCACTGGAGCCTGGCTGGGGAGCCTTGGAATTTAGGACTATCAGCTCGAGTGCCTACCCATGACCGCTATGGATGGCGTGGCTTCCTCTCAGCATGAAGGCCTCAGAGGAGTTGATTTCTTAGTTGGCACTCCAGGGCTCCAAGCAATATTGTCCAAATGTAGCTCTTGTGACCCAGCCTCAGAAGTCACAAAGAGGCATGTCTGCCATACTGTGTCAGCCTAACTGTCACAAGCTGTGGTACAATTTCTAATACGATGCTTCCAAGGTGTACTGCCCCAATCCATGGAGCCTGTGAGCATGATCAGATATCCTTCCATCATCATATTATGTTACATGGCACAATTGACCTCAACATAGATAATTATCCACATGGATCTGGCCTAATCCCAAGAGCCAGTAAAGGCAGAGAGACTTCTCTGGCAGACAGAAAAACAGCAAGTCACAGACATAAACAATGGAGCGCAAGACTTCCAGACCAATTGAAGGCGTTTAAGAAATAAAAGTAAAAGCATGGAGGGACCTGGAGAGTATCATGCTA
>NW_006371896.1:0-966 GCF_000327345.1 Myotis davidii
CTCAACCACTGAGCAACACTGGCTGGGCACAAAATAGGTCTTGATCTATAACTACTAGATAGTATCAGCAACAAGTGAGCTAACGACAAGTAAGACACTCCAACTTTTTGTCTTCTTTGGCGCATCTCTGAAAGAAAATGAAATTGCTTGGAAATTCAACGAACATTCTCTCCTATCCCTAGGCAGCCTTCAGTTAATACTGTGCTATGATGCACACGCATATGGAATGGCAAATGTGAGCCTTTACATTGCATTGAATAACATTTTATGAACAGAAATAGTGTATATAATATTCGAGGCAAAGAGGTAGAACATGTGAATGCGGAGAAAGACGTAATTTATTTTCTTCAGATGGCTCTTGTCTATTGTATTTCAGTTTCATCTCTCTTTATAATAGATATTCTTATCAGACATTTATCTGCCATCACTTTCTGACACAATTCACATCTTGTGATTTCCAATTTTATCACATAATAAACTTCCTTTATGTTCTCAAAAATAACATGAGTTAAAATTGACTAAAAATAATCCACAGTATTACCATAGGTATTTCAAGCTGAAAAACTGATTCCCTGTGCTGTAACTGCCTATAAAGAATGAATTTGGAGGACTTTGAAGGATTCTACTAAAGCATCCTCAAAGGGCTTCATAGATTTTATTTATAGTTAAATTACAAAAAGAATGTTCTCATTGTTACATGAAAATAAAAACAAGACAAAAAAGATTTATCTTTATATTTCAGCCTCTTTTGGCACTTTTCTCCATATGAATAATTGTGGTTGAAAATATCAGTATTACAAAACTTCCTTGAAATCCATCATTGTGTTAATTTTCTTGTGGCATACCTTAATTAAAGATAGACAATGACTTCCTGCTTGCTTCTACTGCATAACTAAAAGTAGGCTGAATATCAAAGCATCACATCCAATGATCCTCTATCCAAATTCACCAAATTTGATCATTTTT
>NW_006371897.1:0-966 GCF_000327345.1 Myotis davidii
TCTTCATTATTAATTTGATGTCTGCTTTTGTGATGGTAGCTTCATTGAGATTCAGTAATTTCATCAAATTTGGCTGACATAGGCATCCAATGGCAAAATGGGTAAGACGTCAGTTATCCCAAGATGTTTGCAGACAACCACATCTCATTCTTTTGATATACGTTTAAGATTTATGGCATCAATGTGGTCCTGTAAAAACCAGCATGGATACTTCCCTCTGACTTATACCTGACATAAAAGCTTATATTAATTATTACATTTCCATGGGTCTTATTTGCGTGGAAATAATTAAATCTACCTGTTAGTAATTCTTGTATTAAAGACCACCTCAGTAACACTTATTTATTCTTTTTCTTTAATGCCTCTAAATAATGGGATTTCTCCTTCTCCTGAAATTTTCAGGAATTTACCACTCACACCTATATTTTATAGCAGTTATAGTTACCTCATTTCCAGACTACATTAAAAGCAACTTGAGAGAAAAGGCTGTGCCTTACATAGCATCATATTACCTGCAGGAACTAAAAGAATGCCCTTCCCTCAGTATATATTACAGAAATATTTATGGAATTGAATTTTGTAGTACATTCTCACACTACACCAAACTTATAATTCTTCTTTTATAGTGTTCCCTTTAACCTAACATAAAGTATATGTATTCAGGAAGAAAAAAGCAGTCGGTTGTGTAAGTACCCAGGAAAATGTTCATGAATATGTTATCAAAGCTTTTCTTTTCATCCTGGGGATATCTGTGTTCCATGAGGGTTTGTAGGGCAACTTTTGTAAAAAGAAGAAATATCTTATTAATCTATGACAAACCCCAGGTTGTTCAGCAAGAATTTCAAACAGCATTCTCAAGAGTACTTCTAAATACTACTTCTAATTATGACAACACAGGGATGGGTAAAAAGTAGGTTTACAGTTGCAATACGGATAAATAATACAATAATTAATAAATAATGCAAG
>NW_006371898.1:0-966 GCF_000327345.1 Myotis davidii
TCAACAATAAAGATTAAAAATAATAATAATAAAGGTACCATCAATACCTTATTTCAAGATGACAATTAATTATGTAGTGTTTACCTGCAGGTAGAATATGAGAGATTCTGACAGCACCAGAAAATGGTGACAACAACAAAAATAATAATAATACTAGTTCATGTTTATTAATCACATACTTCATGCCAGGCACTGTGCTGAGGCCTTCATGTGAAGTTTCTCATTTACTCTTCAGGCAGTAATATTATTCATCCATTGTTACCAAGTTTTAGTGACCTTTGCCAAGGTCACGTCACTTCTAAGTGGCAGAGCTGGGATCCAAATGCTAAGTACAAAAGACTTGAGCCTTGCTCCCAAGAAGCTTCCAGACTATCATGAAAAATAAAACATATTTACAAACAAGACATAGTCACAGAAAAAAATAAATCCAATTCACAATATTACAAATAAATAGAATGTAGATCATGGATTATAATTTTTACCTGGGTTAAAATTTTTACTGAATTATTCGGAACTGCAAGTACCTTGTAAATTAATAGACATTCATATTCAAGTATTAGTATTCTGACTTTTCACTTATTTGATTTAGGTGCAATTTGATAATGACAAATTTTTTGCTTTTCTTTTAAATTTTTCCTCCCTCAGCACAGATCCGTGATAAATAAGTGTGTGTGGTAGAAATATTTAATATACAGCACACGTTGAGTAATATCCTGAGAGTATGTTTATAAGGCAAGATTTATGAAAGGCAATCTTTAGGTAATAGACCACATGCTTCAAATGTTGGCTGCTTACACCTGAATTTCTCAAATAGGAGAGCTACAGATTGATCTCAAATCCTACAGAAATGCTTACATTTTGTTCCTGGTATGATGACAACCCAAAGGAAACTAAGCACGCACATTCTGGATTAGCCAGATGACTTATTTACGCTCTGAAAGCATTAGTATACATGAAAAGTGTCAT
>NW_006371899.1:0-966 GCF_000327345.1 Myotis davidii
GCCCTGTGACTCACTACACAGCCCTGGGTTGCAGTAACTGAACATGTGAGTCCTGGGCAGTGCAAGGCCAGTCATTTAGTCTCTGGGACCCGAGAATCTCTCCTTCAAACTGCTTGAGGTTCCCTGAGTTACCCATCTCTCTGGTGACTCAGAGGAATCTATTTCCTAAACATAAGAGATGGGTGCTCTCCGAGGGGTCTCCCTCATCACCTGGCCAGAGAAAGGGAAGAGTAATACAGATCCTCTGAATATTGGAAGACCTACATTCCTCATTTTTTCCAACCAGAAAGGCTACAGCTGGTGGTTCTGCCCTCCCTACCTTCCTTCTCTTTAGATGAACATAGAACCATCGGTTTCTAGTTTCCTTTTAGTGTGAGAAGAAGGCTGAACATCAAAGACTCTGCATAGTAAGAACCTCCCCTGTAACATAATCTATGAGTTTCCCAAATAAAAGCAAACAAGAAACCTTGGCCCCAACATCTAACACTGAAATAATCAAATAAAAAACTTCATATCTTAACAGCTCTAAGAAAATACTTGCAAATGCAAACGTGCATCCTATAAATCCAACTCAGATCCTTCTGCTTTGTCAGCAACACAATGTAATTCAAGACTGAGGTCCTCCATTCAAACAAGAGGAAAACCTCTCGCAGGCACAGCTACTGAAAGCTTTTCCTGTCCCTGAAACCTCCTTCAGAGAAGATTTTGTGAAAAAAGAAGTCGTCATTTCTTTTAGCAAGATGGAGAAGAGCAAAGAGACCAACTCAATTTTACCAAATTCATTTTCACGCATGGTGTAAGTGAAAACCAACGTCTTTGCAAAATAAGTTTTTAAAAGGGAGATATGTGTCAGATTTAGGAAGTCACAGAAACCTAAGGTTAATCTGAATGAGTCTAATACAAATTAGATAGACATTGAACTGCACAAATGGTTTTTGTAATAGTTTCTATCTTGGCTAATTTTGA
>NW_006371900.1:0-966 GCF_000327345.1 Myotis davidii
CTAATTAGCATATTATGCTTTTATTGTTATAGAATATTTTATTTACTCCTCACAACAACTCTACAATGTAGATATAATTATTCTTAATGTATAAATGAGAAAATTGAGGCTCAGAGAGGTTGTTAGTGGTGGAACTGGGACTTAGTAGTTTATTTCTAGTGAATATTAGAAATAACAGAATATTGTAGATGAGACTCCCGGTGGTCTCATTCCCAAACCTACCATCAACATAACGCCAGTCTTTCTTTTATCCATTTACAGGTTGCTTAGCTGATCCCCCACTGTTAGGCATTTGGGGTTATTTCTGGTTTCTTGCAGTGATGATAATATCTCATGAACATAGTTTTGTAACCATATTCATCCTGTGTCCTCATGAAGCTCAGTTTCTACAGAGCCACATCGCATTGCCTGAAAGTAATTTTAAAAATAAATTCCAATTTTCATTTTGTTTCTCAAAGATAAAATCACAGAGAATCCAGTTCAAAACTCCAGATCTCCTGCTTTTATTCCTCAGTTCTCTTACACTCTAAAACTGCTGTCAAGGCAATGGCAACCCTCAGACTCCCTGCAAGCCAGCACTCCAAAGCTCTTCTGTCTCCTCCGACCTCCCCTTGGCTCTTCACTTTATAGATCGATGCATCCTCCTGGGCCTGGTTCTTACCCTGACCCTCGACCTTCTTTTCTGGCTCCTCTCTATTCATTCCAATAATCCAAACCAGAAGGAAAGAAGTTGGAGATGTGGATTGTGCAGAAACAAGGATAGCACAAATCAGGAAACACTTACACATGAATACATTTTACTCACTTATTTATAAGTTAAAGTTTTTGGTGTTATTATTCATTTTAGAGTTTTTTTTTCTCTTGAATTATAGTCTTCCAAGTGAGATTTGTGAGTCCTCGAATAGACCTATGATAGTGAATAGAAGTATCCCTACTAATTTTTAAAAATACATTGTTGCCCTAACC
>NW_006371901.1:0-966 GCF_000327345.1 Myotis davidii
GGTCAGGGCTATTAAATATATTTTTAATAATTTAACTAATAATGTACATTCATAGTGATAGCAAACTGTAAACTTATATTCTATGAAGTATGTGTGTTCTGCAAATGCTCCAATTTAAGATACAAAGATATTTCTAATTTTGATTATTGTTGCTATCTGAATATTTCTTCAATGCTGGAAGATGAGAAAAATGCTTTATCACACCGTTCTTATGCTGATTATATTAAAAATAGCTTTCTACCTGACTCAAATAATCAGACAAAAAGAAACCCACTAACAACCCTTATGAATACTGTTGGCTGGAAGTCCTCACACACTCATTGTGACTATATTTCTAATCTTTTAGAGTTTGGATTTTTCTTTTTTGCTTAATTTTGCATTGACATTTATAATAAGTATAATAAGAATGTGATGTTTAGTTAATTATGTGCAGAAAAGCTGACTGTTTAGTGTTTCAGAAACCCCCATGGCCTTTTAACTAATCACTCAGTCACATGAGAAAAGCTGAAGACAGAGTAAGATGCCAGCCTACACAGATTTCATGGAAGCTTCAATTCAGAAAAATACCTTGGCTGAAGAAAGGGTGGTTTCATCCTAGTGAGCAGAACAAAATAAGATGAATTTAAAAAATCTCTCTTAGGAGTGCAAAGTGTGATTTACACGGGAAGAGCCATCGAGCCCAGGTTTGTTGAGATTTGGCCAGTACTTTCTACAACAAAGACATCCCCCCTGTAGTCTCTGGAACAAGCTGTATCGTCTTATCATGTAACAGATGACCAGCCATATGGTGAGGGGGAGGGAAATCAGGGAGGTAATAGGCTACTGCACCAGTAGATGCATGAATGAGGGGAAAAAAAGGTTAAAACTATATATGGAGCCTGTAGCTGATTTTTGCATTTTATCTAGAGTTCTTTAATTTAATGGCATTTCTTGGTATATATTAGAGGCCTGGTGCACGAATTTGTG
>NW_006371902.1:0-966 GCF_000327345.1 Myotis davidii
CTCAGCCCCCCAACCCTCTTCTCTGGCAGCTGCCAGTCTACGTCATATCTGCAAAGTGTCTTTTGCTATGTGACACATTCACAGGTTTCAGGGAATCAAAGGTAGATATCTTTGGCAGGGGTAAGGGGGGGTCACATTATTCTGCATATGGTAGGGATATTGGGAGGACTGGATTTTGTTCTCCAAGTTCTAGGCAAAAACAATAGGACTTTATCGAAGGCTTTGCTCTTCACCTTAAAGCTACTAAACACAGTACATTCACTTGACCTTTGCTCCTGCTTTGATCTGAAGTAAAGAGAAAAAGGAGCCTTGAATTCCCACCTACCTCTGCTTGCTTCAACACATGTTTGAGAGCCAATATAGTTACAAAGGCATATTCTGTTCCCAGAAGCAAACAATATATTCAGGGACAATTCAATCCAAATTTATATTCATAAAAAACAACACACAGAATATCTGTATGTATACAATTCTCAATACTGGGCAAAATTTACCTAAAATCTCAGTCTAAGTCATCTGTACTCTAGTACTTCACTGGTTAAATTTCCTTTAAAAACTGGGTAAAGGCTTCCTTGCATATGTACAACCAAAAATGTCCAAATGATTGATCCTTTCTTGGAAAAGGGCAGGGCCAGTCCTCGAAAGAGGCTTGATTTTACCTCTAGACTGTGGGGATGTTTAGGATCATTTCTTTATATCCCATGGCAGTTTTCCTACTATTAAACATTTAAGATCAAGTCTCTACATCTTGCATTCGGGAAACTGTGTGCTGGCAACTCTAACATAGCAGTAGGGCTCTGCTCCAAATAGGATTAATGTTTTCTAGGATACCTAGTACATCCCCTTTCTGTGCAGTCACTCCAGGATTTTATAATCACATAGAGACTCTAGAGATGAAGGGACTTTATAGGATGTATAATTTAGTCTCATCATTTTTTAAAAAACTTTTTTTAATCCTCACCTGAG
>NW_006371903.1:0-966 GCF_000327345.1 Myotis davidii
TTTCTTTCATTCTAAGTTGTATACAGGCTTTCATCCCAACTACTTTACTGGAAATGCTCTTATCAAAGTCAACAACGATGTCTGTGATGCTAAACCCATTGGTCAGTTTATTCTCATCATCGAATTTGATCTGTCAATTGCATTTGAGGCAGTTTGATCATTCTTCCTTTTGAAACACTTTCTTCACTTGACTTCCAGACAGCTGACTTCTTTGGCCTTCTTCTGGTCATTGTCTCACACTTGTTTTATGTTTCCTTATTTTCCAGTCTACTAAAATAGGAGTTTCCTAAGACTCAGTCCTCAGGCCTCTTCTTTCGTTTATGACCCATCATCAATGCTAGCATACAAATGTGAGAGAAATAATAAGGAAGAGCTCATGAAAGACACTGAATGCTCTACTTCAATGTTTAAATTAAGATATGGTTATAATTCATTATATCCCAGTTACTGTGTAAGGTTTTAGGGATATGTTATATACAAAATAAACATGGGCTGTAGAATTTTAGTTCTGTTAAAAGGCTCACACATGAGTTAACAACATTTCAAATATTTCAAAAAGTATTTGTTCGGAAAAAATATGCAGCCCAGACTGAATCTTTGAAAGACTTAAGGATGACTTTAAAGTATATCAAAAGAGTGCATGAATATAATAATAGGTAATATAGAGATAAATACATGCATTTAATTAAGATTTGAAATCAGGTGAGTGATGAAACAAATGACATTCATTAAATTAACCATCAGAGTACAAAATAATACCAAGAATAAGTTATTTGTTATTGATGTTTACATTTTAAATCCTTTTATGAAGAATCTAGAGAGAAACTAGCATTCCAAACACAATAGCTACTTTCAGAAAAACTTGAACAATCAGGTTTTCATAACCAGCAGAGATATATGCAATTGTAGTGCTATTAAAAACAAGCAAATAATGTAGATTTGTTCATTCACCATCTATTTCTTCCC
>NW_006371904.1:0-966 GCF_000327345.1 Myotis davidii
ACATTCTAACCACTGAGACACACTGGCCAGGGCTTGTTACTAATATTTTAAGATAAAATTATAAACAAACGCAGCATAATGTTCTGGAAAGACAGACTTTGCTTTCTGTGTTCTTATTTTAGTACTTTATCAGGGCTAATTTACTATGAGTAGAAAGTTAAAAAATTTTAGAAAAACATTGAGTGGTACAAAAATCAACATTTTTTTCCCATAAATATTTTTGGAATAGATCTAATTATCATACAAATATCCCATCTCAGCCCTAGTTTACCTAGTGTAGTATTTAATGCTGTTTTCTCTTATATCTATGTTTCCAGAGATGTCCCATATTAAAAGATCAGGAGTAATGATAGGACTCTTGACAGAGAATTAAATCTATCATTTCCATTAATACCAAAATTAAAGTAAAATTTCATCTACATCCTCATTATAAACAATGTATCATCTTGAGAACTGCTCTCCTTTGTTTCATTGAACTTATTTACATTTTTAAATACAGTCTCCTTAGTAGTGTCCATATAGACTTTCAAGCCAGACAAGCATGCTAGATAAGTCAAATCTGCACATGTTAGAAGATGGTAAGTACTAAGCGGGGGATATAGAACCAGGTAAAGGGGATCAGGAGTGCGGAGGGAAGGTTTTCCACTTAAAAGGTGATGGTCAGAGCAGGCTTCATTGAGAGGCAGTGTTTGGCCAAAACTCCTCAGGAGGAAAGGGAGTGGGCTCTAAGGATCTAATCAATTAAAGGGAACAGATCAGTGAGAGTCAGCTTCCCCTCTGTAATTTTCACCTCCTATTATATATTTCAGAATAAGTTTGGAATTTTAGCACATGAACTTCTATTTATTATTATGGAATAATAGAAATGGAGACGACTTCCCATACTGCGTTTATTAACGAAAGCGGTTCCCGCTCACTAATAACATCCTCAACACCCTTGCATTTGAAAAACATGTCTCTGGAAAA
>NW_006371905.1:0-966 GCF_000327345.1 Myotis davidii
ATTGTAATGTGCTGTCAGGAGCCAACAGGCCATGCGATTTATTTGGCTAAATGCCAAATCTGACTCCTTGATTCCTCAAGAAGTTGCTACCAGCCCAGAGGGGGCAAAACCAATGAGCCATAGGGCATGCTTTTTATTAAAGAGGAGTCAAAAGAGCGAAAAGAAACCACATCAGCTGCTGTCAATACTGAGCTAGTGCCAGAAACCCCAAGGCTACTACTGTTGCAGAACAACTGCCAAGCACTATAAATCTGAGATTTACTGTGACGTAAAGTTTCCTTAAGAGCTTAATTTCTGAAGCTACTGTATTACTTTTCTCAAAGTGTTGTATTTTTAGGTAAAATCCACTTGAGGGAGTGAGGGTTAAGACATAAGTGTGAGTTTGATGAATGAAAGAACTGCTCTGTGTGTGGGTTCTTGGCAAGCTGCCATGTCTTTGGGGATCATAGAAATTATTGATGACATAGAACACTCTTATGCCCTCAGCCTGTACAGCTGATTCAACATGGAAGAGAAATGCTGTCTGGAGAGAAGATTTGACATTGTATTAGAGCAGCATAGTTTTATCTTTTAAAGATGACTTGCAATAATTGTTTTCAGAAATATTTCCACAATATTGTTCCTAAAGGGAAGAAACAGTCCCTGAGAGAGATGGTTTTAATTGCTGTAAAAATCTCCTTAATATTTTTTTGAGTTGTTTGGTAAATTTGTATCATTAAGAAAGCAATGGATTTTTATTGGATCCAGTTACATGTATTATTCTTTGTCTTTTATTTCAGGCAAATGGCATTAAAATTGGCCCTCAGCATGCTGCTACCAACGCCACGCTTGCAGGCAATCAGGGAGGACAGCAGGCCGGAGGAGGCTGCTGTTGAGTCTGTTTTTACCGTCGCGCTGCCCAAATGGGGCTACTCACTGCTCCTTTCACCCTCTCCTACTCAGCTGCGACATGAAACTATTTGAAAT
>NW_006371906.1:0-966 GCF_000327345.1 Myotis davidii
TGTCACAGGAGAAAATCAGAAAACTTTGTTTCCTTTCCCTTCTGCATCATCAACACTTCCATACTTATCATTGCCAAGTCATCATTTTGTTCTTATTGGAATTTTCTCACACTTCAAGGTCTGGCTCAAAGTCATATATATTCTGAAATTCACATTGCTTTCACTGTTTCTTCGTTCACATTAATGAGATCTTTTTTTAGAAGGGAGTTCTTCTTGTCTTGAAGTATATTTATTTAATGTGTCTACTTATCTTCCCCATCAGGCTCATAATTTTGAACCTTCATAGGGATGAGATCCTACAGACTGACCTGGAAAACCTTGTTTGCAGTTCAACCCTCTGTGACTCCTCCTATCCTTGGAATTTTGATTCAGTAGGTGGCTAATGGGAATGAGCTCCTTGGGTGGCCCTGTAACTCCTCCTTTTCCACTCTCTTACCTTCAACTTTATTTGCCTAGCATATAAATATTTTGCCTAAGTCAAAATAGACATTCAATAAATTGAAGCCCTATTGTGTTGAAGTAATACACTCCCAGGAATTTGATGCTGTGCACTGATTTTCATGCTAACAGACTCAAACGGAAGAAAACATAAGGCCTGTGATTTTATAGAATTTAGATTTTAAATTACTTGTTCTTATATTTTTGAAGTTGCAGAGCTGTTTGGAAATTATATCAAAGCTATAAATTCATATATTTAGATAAGCATATACACGAAGTTATATATAAATTCAGGAGATTCACAATGTTTTGAAAATCATCCTTGAACCCTCTAGTGATCAAGGGCCTCAAGGTAGAAACCCCAGGTAAAAGTGTAATGTATAAGATAGCATTATATGGAGGATACAACAAATATCCTTTAATTAACTAATCCATTAACAAATGAACTATCTTACGAATGCTACATAAAATATACATGAATCTCCTGAATTGCCAGCAGCTATCCTTAGATTTTGAGTTAATATAAAA
>NW_006371907.1:0-966 GCF_000327345.1 Myotis davidii
TTTTATAAGAAAGCATAAAGATTAAGGGCTCCAAAGTAGAAGAGTGTCATCACAAATCAGTGTGCAAGTAAAAACTTTATCTGGGGAAAATTACCAATAAAAATCCCTTAAACTCTCCCATAAAGTACAACATTGTACCACTTCTCAATGAACTCATCACAGCCAATTTTCCTAAGCCTTCTATCAGATACCAATTACTTAGCACCCAAATGGCTTGCTTGCATTTTAGAGGCCATGATTATGATTTATTATGATTTCAGAGTCAGAAGCATTTCTGTGAGCTGGAACCGCCTAAAGAGGCTTTGAGGAGAAAGTCCCAGGAGGCAGGCAGTCTGTAACTGTTCTAGCGCTTACCAGTTCCCTCATAAATAGCAGGTCTGACAGGGTTTGATAAACAATGAAATCAAGCCTGGAGATAACATGCCTAACGAGAGGCAGTGAAATGTATTAGCCTAAGGATGGGTAGAGAGGTGGGTGATTAAATGAGCTAATGAAAGAACAAACAAACGAACAAACAAAGCTACCTGGTCTGTCCTCCGAGATTCGTTCATGGCATTGGCCTGCCAATGAGAAAATGAGCTCCCTGGTGCTCGCTGCCTAATCTCTATAGTCAATTAAGAGTTGACCCAAGTTAATTATAAAGACCCAGTAGATGACCACAAATTCTAGTACAGCATCAAAAGCAGTGGAGGTTGAAGAAGACCTCTGACCTCAAGAAAGAAAAAACTGCTGATGCCTAAGAGAGCACACACAGAGAGAAGGGACAAAAAGAAGCCAATGTAATTCCTTTTCTTAATATAAGGCTCCTTCCCTGAATATTTATGTGAAACGTTGAGAATAGCACAGCCCTGTATATGATGACACTGCAATTCCTCTGGGAGAAAGGTCCTCCAAAGTTAACTGCTCAGCAAAGTGCTTGGCACCCTTATTTGAGAAAGCGAGACAGCAAGCAGGAAAAAGGTAGAG
>NW_006371908.1:0-966 GCF_000327345.1 Myotis davidii
CAGCCAAGGTTGAGAACCACTGTCCTAGATGCTCTTTTTCAGTATATACTGCTAAGATCCTACATTAGATTTTCACTCTACTATTGCAAAGTGTGTATAGAAGTAATCTTTATTTGGTTTGCCCCAAGAATTTTTAATTATAAAATACACTATCAACATTTTAGAAGTGGTAAATTCTACGGAGATTCTCTAACTCTGAGGAACATTCTAGAAAAAACTGTGAGACTGAACTACCATTGCAATTGTGATCCTTCTAATCTTATGGAGACTCTCTGGCATTGTAATGTTTTTATTTCACTCATCTCTCATTGCATGGGTTCCTGCTCACATTTCCCACTGTCACCATCCATTATTGCCTCCCTCTGACTCCCAGGACAAGCTGAAAGCCCTGATCACAGATGGCTGGATAAAGGTCCCACAACCTTTTCCCTCTCTCTGGATTCAGTCATCTCACATACCCTTCACTTTTTCCAAAGTATCATCCAGTAATTATTCATCATCTCCTCACAACTATCTATGGAAGGCATTCACCCTAAAAATATGCTCTTTCCTTACTGTATTTCCTTCCATTCAACACATTTATTAATGTGATAAGCCTTAATGTTGCATGCATTCCCCTTGGTAATCAGACTCTACCTACTTGCACTCTGTGAAATTTCTTCCTGAGAAAAGCAGAGATACCAGCAACTTCCTGATATCAAAGGAGAATTAGCGTAGATTAGCAGTTAAAAATCCAGGTGTGAATCAGCTTATGTTTAAACTGTGTCACTTTCTGTGGTGGGCAAGTCTCTTAACCCCTGCATGCTGCCATTTCCTCTTGTGTAACATGGAGGGCAGAACAGTACCTATTTCATAGCATTGCTATGAGGGTAAAATCAAACAATATGAGTAAAACACTTAGAACAGTGCTCAACATACAGTCAACACTATACAGTGTCAAACCAAATAAACTCAAGGCACATTTTT
>NW_006371909.1:0-966 GCF_000327345.1 Myotis davidii
GAAGTTAGGAGGAGAAATGTGAAGTCAGTCTGCCTTTCCACCTTTGAGGGGGAAAATATACGGATGACATAGTATAAACATTTGAAGGTTTTTAATTTTTTGTGTACCCAAGAATAGAAAGCTATTTCTATGTGCCATTTTATATGTGAACTTGTACTCTTATGTGTTTCCATGACCTTCATTTTAACTTGACATTATATGTGGACAACCATCTTGTAATTTCATGCTACATTGAAGGGAAACATAAGTAATTAACTAGTAATTGACCCAAAAGCAGACAGCAGACATTATGGATGATATATGATCATATGTTTTCAGGTAAGACCAAAACAGCAGAAAAAGGAAAGTGCTAACTTAGGTATCACCGCTGTGTTGAAGGCTATCATATATAGTGTATCTATGGAAATTCTCTTCCCTTTCTGCCAGGGTGCCATTTGCTGTCATATTAAACCTGGAATTAGTTTGCCTTTCTTGTTTCATTTTTTTTAGAAACCTTTCTGAGTGATTTGTTATACAAGATATTATAATCCCACAATAAGGGAAGTAGCTTTACAGATGAATAATGTTTTGACAGAATTTCAAAATTAAATTGCATACCATACCTTAGCAGAGTTGAAATATCATAATGTATATGTTTCTGAGAGAGTTATCTTTATCATCCAAATAGGGTCTACAAGAATGAAAAATGATTCAATTTTTCTTAACAAAAATTGGAGAGTAAGCTTTTCTCCGGGCAAATGATCCAGCTGTCTGGGGTACCATTTAGACATAAGATTCAGAATCTCTTTAATTATACCCATTAATTGTTTACTCAGTTAGTGCAGCATTAATTGCCACCCTTGTTGGGCCAGTACCCTGATGACTACCATCTCACAGCTTGGCTGATAAGTAGGGGATGATTCATTGCACTCCCCGCCCCCCTTGACATCAGTGCTTTATGGTTATTTAAAAATGTAAAAAAATCAA